>NC_056741.1:1331638720-1331751220 GCF_019279795.1 Protopterus annectens
CTTGGAAGGTATTTTTTAAGCCTAGTCAGGTATCCCTTGTGAGACTCAAACCCTGCACCTTGTGTTTATAAGGCAAACACCTTAACCATTAGGCCACCCTCCCAACCTAATTACTTAATAGCCCTTCCAACACCTAGTCCTATAAACTGCATAGCCTTAACAGAACCTTAACTCTAAACCTAAACTCCCCCAGCCAGTACCCAACTTGACAACTTCGTCCTTAACCCTAAAGTCTCCAATTCCTCTTAAACCTAAAACTCTAGTCCCCCTTCCTAAACCTGAAGTTCCTGATCACCCCTAATCCTAAAACTCCCTTCTGGCTCCCTAAACCTAAAACTCCACCCCCTCCCTAAACTTAAAATCCGTTATCACTTTGTAACTGTAACCTAAAAACTCCCTTCATTCTCCCTAAACCTATAACTTCAACCTACTTCCTTAAATCTAAAACTCCTTTCCTGTTTCTTAACACAAAGATTTCCCTCCCACTCCTTAATCCTAAACCGTCTTCACACTCCCTCTTCACAGCTGCTTGTCCAAACTTATATTTGAGTTTGAGCATGAGCCATAGCCTAGCCAAGCTACAAGGTGCTTGAGTCCCTGGCTTTGAGACAGCGCTGTTCTGAGTACTTTGGACTCGAGAACCTGTAGTGAACCCCGCTTGTGTGTATGTGTGAGCGTGTGTATATGTATCTGTAATATATGTGTTTATACTATATTTTGCAGTTTTTAACAAACGGTTTGTTTGTGTGACTTTTTTACCCTTTGATTTGGATATTGGTCAGGATTTTTGCAGGTAGCTTAATGTTTGCAGGCATAAGCTGGGTTTAAAGCTCTATGTTTCTAAAGTATAGCCGAACAATCTACTTATTTTGTGCTGATGAGGTTACTAAAAAAGACCGAAAAATGCATGTCCATAGCTAGTGGGGTTTGGCTTTACTGGACTGTATGTGTCCATGAAGATTAAAAATTAAACAGTCATGAGTATTCAAACGTCATGTAGCTGATAAAACTGTAAGTCTTTAAGGGGTCAATTGCTTATATCCCTGCTGACCTCCAGGAAGTTTAAGGTATCACACAGTGAAAACACTAGCTTGGCTGTTTTTTTTAGTTTTACTGAACGGTTTATCTGTTTGACCTTTCCTTTTTACCCTTTGATGTGGATGTTAGTTGGGATATTTTGCTGTCACCTTAATGTTAAGGGTATCAGTTAGATTTAAAGCCTTGTGTGTTTCTAATGTAAAGAAAAGTAAAACACATTGCTGATGTTGTACCCATGAGGTTAGTAAAAAAGGCTGAAGCAAGCATGTTTACAACTATTAGGGTTTGGCTTTATTGGCCTGAATATGTCCATAAAGACTTAAAAAGTAAAAAGTCATGTATTTTCAGAAGCCACGTAGCTGAAACACTGTTTGTCCTTGAGGGGTTATTTGTATATATATCACATCAGCCTCCATTACAGGAAGTTTAAGGTATCATACAGTGAAAACACTAGCTTGGTTTGGTTTTTCCTTACAGTTTTCCAGTTTTTTACTGAATGGTATGTGTGTGTGTGTGTGTGTGTGTGTGTGTGTGTGTGTGTGTGTGTGTGTGTGTGTGTGTGTGTGTGTGTATATATATATATATATATATATATATATATATATATATATATATATATATATTTATACATACATATGTATGTACGTATATAAAGAATACCACCAAAAACAAACAATTAATTCAAGCCTTTTATTATGCCACCAAAAAAAACGCAAGCCAAGTTCCCTCTTGATAGAGCTGCATGGTAATGGTGTAACAAAAGCATTGATTAATTGCCTGTTTTGGGTACTGTTCTTTCTTTTTAAACAAAAATATTGTGGATATTTGCACCCTTTTTGTTTCAGAATGTGCATGCTTTTTCATCGTTAGTGTATGTGTGCACGTGTGTCTAAATATATATATATATATATATATATATATATATATATATATATATATATTAATCACACTGTGTTACCTATTCCGATTACCATTTTCCACTAAGCTGAAATGGCTTATATGTGTCATTTTGGCAATCTAGCTGGAGTATATCAGTCTGATGCCACTATTTTTAGTAGTTTTAAGCATTTACTGTGTGCCTTCTGTTTGTAGTTTTATATTGTAGATTCTCCATCTGAAGGTAATGAAAGAAAATCTAAGAAGATCCTTAAGTTTTATGAGTCCGTTTCCTTATCAGAACTTACTGTAGCCTGGATTCCATTTTTCCTTGTTACAGCACTGCAGTCTGAAGCCACAAAGACAATGGAACAAAAACTGCAGATTTACCATATTGGCTAGGTACTGAAAGTAATTCCAGTCCGATATCATACTGTTTTAGTCAGTATGATTTCTTCAGTTTTTGAATTGTTCTATGCACAAAGGATTTTAATTGAAGATGGATTTTTAACACAGAAGGTTTCATGTTCTGGCTGTTAAAAAGGCCTGTTTCCTATGGTAAGCTGTGTTCATAAACAGACAACTACAGCAACTGTTCAAATTCCAGGCATTAAAATCATAAACTTAACATTTCTAATTCAGAATTAGTAAAATATAGCCTCAAAAAAATGAAGAAAATGGCCATTAGAGCCCTTCCTGATGGATATTCTCATTCGAGATCCAATTCTAAAAGGCCAGCTGAAGGGTTGATTTCAAGGCTTTCTATCCCAGAATTTAATACCACTGCTCACAGGATGTTGAGGCTGGCTCACCGCTGCAACGGTCAACTAAAATGAAAGCAAAAGTATTCACACCACTAAAGTTCCTTCATCATTTTCCTCTCAGGACCCTGTCCAAGCTTTTAAAAAGTCCTGCAGGCTTTTAAGACTTTTGCCCCATTGAGATCAGTTCCAGGAAGTTGAAACTTTGTTAATGAGGCTATCAAAGCTGTATGCCATCAATTTCTTGGGTGGGATAGCCACTGTTCAGTGGATAATGAAGGTGGTCCCAGTGATTTGTTGGATTATGGATAATGAAGGGACCATCTGCTTACCTCTCAACTGTACATATTTTTGCTTCATGTTTTTAGTTTCTTCCTCACAGAATTTGTGGGATTCTATAAAATCACTGAGGATTGAAGTCACCAAACAATGACAGAAATTTCTTATCCTCCAGAAAAAAGCATGATAACATAAATCTTGTTATTCCAGCAATGTTCCTAGTTTATAAAATCATTATGTAAAATCTGTCCCTGTTTTGGGATCCTTTGCCCCACCCCACCCCCATTTCTCTTAACCTCTTAGAACATGAAATCTGGACAAAGCCATAAATACAAGTGGGACAAAGGCCCTAAATAGGGACATTTTTTAAATATTGCTCTTACAAATCTAGAAAGTTGATAGAATAATAGGTTTTCTGTTAGCATGAATTTTCTGAAGGGTATGAAGTCTGAAACTCAAGTGTCTGTCATTATTTTCTAACTTCAGTCTTTAATGATTTGCTACTAATTTGCCAGAAAACCACAATTTTATGAAAAACAGACCAAAAATAAATGGCAAGAATCTGGAAATTCAGAGAAAATCTGTACAGTTGAGAGGTATGAATCTGTAGTGAATATTATAGTGAGTCTTAGCTTGTATTGATTATGGTATCCCTGAGAGATGTTAGACAGCTCCCCTGCACACCTCTCAACCTGGAGACATTGAAAATAAATACAAAGGTCCTTGAAAAAAAGGTATATGCAATCAAAATTCTCGGCATCTAATTAGCATAACATTTGAATGCCAAATAGCACATAACTAAGGAGCATGTTGTGTGATCAAATGTAATTTTGCTGAACACAAAAAGAGCTAGTGTTGTTCATCAAAATTACATTCAATGACAGTGGAGATTGCTTCTTTCTTCACTGTTGTTCCACTGCTGTGCAACCTCGGAGTTGGTGTGTGTGTGTGTGTGTGTGTGTGTGTGTGTGTGTGTGTGTGTGTGTGTATATTCATGTATGTATGTGTAGATATATATATATATATATATATATATATATATATATATATATATATATATATATATGGTTTACTATCATTATTGAGAAAGGCAAAACCCAACTCTCCACTCCTATACAATGTCGACCCAAATGATCGACACATTTGAGTCGACATTGTCACTGAAAACATAATGTGATAGCCGTATAGTAGGTGATGTAAATTAAACTCCTATACAACATATCACGTTTTTGCAGGGGAGCAAGCCCCCCCCTGCACCCCCCCCAAAAAAACTGCTACTAATACATTCTATCTCCAAAATCGCACTACAGTGGGGATATGGATGAATTTCCAATCCCCACTGTACCACGATCTCAGTACATATAGTTGAACACACTTATTCGAATGCACTACTGCCTTCACATGTCTTCAACTATCCCATACACTTTTTATTTTGTGCACAACATTCTGATTTTCAGCAACATACATGCCAACAGAATGTTGTGTGTGTGTGTGTGTGTGTGTGTATATATATATATATATATATATATATATATATATATATATATATATATATAAGTCCAGGGGTGTGAGGGGACTTACCCCTTAAAAAAATTGAGTCGTTCATCGAAGGTGATTTTAGGAAATGGTTTGCATTTTTTTCCATTTGTCAAAATTACCTTCGATGATTCGACATGAATCCACATAACTGTCCCCACTTCCAGTTGAAACATGGGACACTATACAAAATCACGTGTAAAAAACAGAAAGTGGCAGAAATTATGAAAAATTTTAATCACATTATCAGACACATTGCAAAATCTGTAGATGTTAATGAACTGCATTGTAAAATTCTATCACAAAAGGTAATTTATTTTTGTTTTTCTAAAAAGGAGTTGAAAGACGTGTGTTCTCTTTCTTTAAATTATTGGTGTCACTAGTATGTTGGTAATATACTGTAGTTTTCTGTATATTAGGCAACTTAAAAAATCACAAGAGATGAAGTGGAGTCAGAAAATTGTGTGAAGGGGTAAATCTAGCCTAAAAATTGGGGAATACCTCTACAAATAGGCATATCCTGTGCAAGGTCTTTTCCGAAACAGTGATCGTTAAGAGGTCTAAAACAAATACAAAAACTCAGCAAATCTAGTCAGATGTGCAATCTTCCAGAAATTTATTGTAAAAAAAACTCACCTAAACTAAGCGCTTTCATCCCTTTTAGCTTTTCATGGGACCTCTTTAGAGTTAAAAAGTAAAAACATTGCCATTACAATCTTACATAGGTGAACACGCATCTCAGCAAGATCGCATGATTAACTTCTAACAAGAACATTTAAAGAAACCACATTCTAAAAATATCTGGTTACCATAACAGATCATTTTCCTTTATGTAGCACTTATAAAAACTTCATTTAATTGTAAAAATTATCACTGTGCTGTACTCCTATCATAAAATAATTTATCTGAATTCATAAACTCAATAATAATTAATAAAAAATAATAAATAATCAAACAATATTTGTGTTCATCATCCTACACAGTTTGGCACAGTATAAAATTCTTAAAGAATGGTGGTCCTATATTTCAAAACACTAACTATAGAAATGCAATCATTTTTCCCTGGCTTCACACTAGCATTTAACCTCAAATGCCATGCCAGTTTTTTGAATTCCACAATGTTTCAATATCTCCACCCCTTTGATTCTGATAGATGTTATCTATAATTAAAAAAAAAAAGAATTTATTAAATGCACTGCAACTGACCATGTATTTACTGAAAGCATTTGTTAATTCTTCTTCCTAATGTCTTTTACATCATAAAAGGGACAAAAGTGCGTAGTTTGAGTGTTTTTTTTTTACAATAAATCTGTGGAAGATTGTACATCCGACTCGACTTGCTGTGTTTTTGTTTTAGTCACACTGTCAGGAACATGTCTGATTGTTGGTTAATAATTGAGAGGTCTGATCCCCTGCATGTAATTTATTTTTTTTAGGAAAAGTGGTTGAACCTCTTGGTCTGAAGACATGAGATGGAGGTAGTGGGAAGAAGATTCCACATAAGTAACAGGGTTAAGGAGTACAGCTTCTGTACAGGAAACCTTTCCTACTAATAAACAATATCTAGAAATTATTTAATCACCTTGCTTTTGTTTAGTTTTCTTGTTGTGATGGGAGGTTCAGAACTTTAGCTCTGATGTCAGTCTTCACTTAATCCTTGACTATGGGTTTGGCTCCAGACCTCAGAACTGACTGAGCCATTATTCCAGCTCATGCCTTTCAAAAACTCTTGAGCTAAGCTCTACCCATAATGCTGCTTGCAAGATTACCTCAGATCTCATTTGCTGCTTCATAGTGCCAGGTGCATTCTCTCCTGAGTTCTCAAGTGACAGCTAATTACACTGAAAACTGTAAATTTCTCATATCTTTCTTCTTAAAACTACATTACCCTTCCTTTATTCAACTACCTGCTCATCTTAATCTCTGTGATATAGTTTTTCCTGTGCATATGACCTTTCTCCTCATTTTACCATTTCAGTAGTTTCTTACGTACCATCTAGGAAAGTCAGCAAGTACGAACACCACTCACAAGAATATTGACCCGACTCATCGTTGGTGCCCTTTCCTTTACCTTGACTGGTATTTCTTAAGTACCATTGTTGGTACAACTTTTCTGTCCTTAGTTTAATCAAAAAAAAAAAAAACTTTCTATAGCTCTTTCAGCCTCCTCCGTGTGTGTGTGGGTGTGCATGACTTCTCTCTAATGGCAGACAAACCAGTTAAAGGGACTTGTGGCTTCAAAAGATGCCATAAGTGTGATAGGAAACTTCCTAACTCTGACGGACATACTTTTTGTGTCTACTGTTTGGGAGTGGTACATCTACAGGAAGACTATGCCATTTGTCACAGTTTTAGCCATAGGGCACTAGTCAACCATAAAAATAAGCTTATCCTTAAGGGAATGCTTAAATGAGACTTTGATGAGGCTTTATCTAGCTCCAAAACTTATATCAGTTCACCTTCCTCCTCATCCTCTTCTACAAAATTGGACAAGCCTGAGTAAAGAACCCAGTCAGTTCCGACACTTTCTTCAGAACCACCAGTTAAAATAGCTAAGGCCCCCACAGTTCCTATAGTTTCCTCTGAACCAGTGGGGCAAGTGACTCAAACTTCACTGCCATCACTGCCGGTTTCTGCACCGAATACATCAACGCTGATTTCAGTTTCAGACTCTCACACTTTGATGCCGACCAAACCACTAGAACTGAAGGAGTTTTCCTTCAAGGAACTACCATGTACCAGATATTCACCTTCACTGGATCCATTTTTCGATCGTCCTCCTAGTCCTTTTATGGAGAAATGTCCACCCAGATCCCTTTAGTTGCTTCCATCGATCCACCAAGAGTTTTAACAGAATCCAATGTCATGAGATTGGTGGATCAGCTCCTTGCAGCAGGGAATTACCTTCTTCTATGGTTCCTAGCAATATTGGCTGTGGAGCCTTGTCTGCTTCAACTCCAGCCTTTATTCCTCCTTCGACTTTAGCTGAGACTTTGGAGCCCTTGGTTCTGACCTTCCCAGCTTCGACTGTTTCGGTGCCGGTCAGAGCTCCTTGTCTGGCACTGATAGCTACCCTGAGTTCTTCAGGTTTGTCCAATCCAGAAATCTCCCAGGGTAGGAGCTTTGTTGATGGTTCTGGGGGAGGCAGGGTTCTACTCCAGCCTTTTCAGAACCATTCTTGTCCCTTGGTACTTTGGCACATGTAAGCTCGACTCTGGCTTTGGAGGAGAACTCTTCGGTGCAGGGTGGGACCAGGGTTTTGAAGGAGTCTGTTTTGTTTCCGGGCTCCCATCCCTCTATGGAGGGAGGGGGGGCTGCCTTCCAGGCCATATATAGGGCCTTGTCCATTGCGGGCACTCAGTCTATGCCATCTTTGTTGGACCAACCTTCTTATCCTTCCCCTCAACTGGAGCTTCCCCCAGTCTCTTCCCTTGGACAGAGAACACAAAAGTTTCAGGATCAAACCACAGGGAGTTATGCCCTTTTCAGACACCTCTATAGAACACCCTACCAAAGAGGTATCTTCAAAGAGAAAGTGCAAGAGTAAGCACTTGGACTCCCTGAAGAGTCCTTCACAGAAGATACTGATTTCAATGAAGGGGAAGGTTCCCCTAAGTCGCCTCCTGAAGATGTTTCCTTCAGGGACATCCTAGAGATCCTAAAGCAGAGGGGTGGCTAGACTTCCCTCCAGCCTTCCTCAGAGGAATTGGTATACCTGGAGGTTTTCCATGCCCAGGCCTCTACCTCTTGGATTTCTCCACCCACTGACAATCTCATTAAATTGATTGCTCAGTGGGTCTGGAAGTTACCTGATGCTATTGAATCAATTCCTAAGAGACTAGACTGTATCTTTTCAGTGACCCCCAGGATCACCAGCATTGAGCCAAAGGAATTCCTGTAGATGCCATGGTGGTAGCAGCAGCCACTAAGAAGGAACTTTCCAATGAAATTCCTATTGTCCATCCTCCTAATAAACAATCTAGGACAATGGATAGATTTGGGAAGCGCATTTATGCTTCATCGACTTTCACTCTCAGGTCCTTGAATTATATGGCACATTTTACGAGACTTCAAAGATATCTGATTAAAGAGCTATCAGATACTCTGTTAGGAGCAGTAGCTGAAGGAGTATGAGACGAAGTGGCTTCTCAGCTCGCTACCCTAGAATCTATTTCCAACTGATCCATGAGGCTAATTGCACATGCTATCGAAGGGATGACTAGAGCAGCAGGTTCAGGTGTAGCCATCAGGAGACACACCTGGATGTGCTTATGTGATTTTGCAGAGCCATTTAAGTCTTCTTTCGTCAATACTTCATTTGACAGAACATCCCTGTTTGGTCCCAAAGTTAGAGATTCTCGCCAGATGTGAGAAAGATGGGAAGACTCTTTCTGCTGTGGATGTATGTTTTTCCACTCCTCAATGGCCTTATTCCAGGAACCAGAGGAGTGGGAGGCTGTGTTTCAAGAAGTCCCTAGGGCCTCTCCAGGACTCACATGGCAACAACTTCACCCGGGGCAGAGGGGGTAGTAACAATGGAAGATGCCATGGAAGGGGCAGAGGTGGCCCACAGAATCAGGGTTCCAGGGACTCTTTCCCTGAGAACTCCTATCAGCATTCCTGAAAGGAGGCCTGATTGCCTTCCTCTGGAGGCAGTCGGGGGTGATTATCCCTGCAGCAACTGGCCTGGCTAAAAAAAACAATGGACAGTTGGGTTCAGAGGATTATAACCAGAGGATACAAAATACCCTTTTCAGAACAACCTAAGAGATTGATCTATTTCACAGGCATTCCACCCAGTCACAGGGATGCAGCAGTCATAAAAATTCAAAAACTGCTCAACAAAAGAATCATTCAAGCAGTCCCCCCAGACCAGATAGAATCAGGAATTTACTCAATATTCTTTTTAGTGCCAAAGAAGATAGGGGACTGGAGACCAATCTTGCATCTCAGTCTGCTGAACAAGTCAGTTCAACAAACTAAATTTCGAATGGTCATGGTTCAGTCCATACTTCTGCTCTTGGAAAAAAATGATTGGATGTGCTCAGTAGATCTTCAGGACACGTATTACCATATAAAGCTGGACAAGTGATCCAGAAGATTTCTGTTGTTCTGGCTGGGAGCCAGTCACTATTAGCTCAGAGCACTGCCCTTTGGTCTCACCACAGCCCCCATGGGGTTCACCAAATGCATGGCAGTGGTAGCAGTTCATCTCAGGCTGATAGGATTCCGAGTGTTTCCATATCTAGATGACTGGCTCATTACCATTCCCACCAGGCATCTACTTGTACAGGCTCGAGACTATACTCTTCTCCTTTGCTCTGACTTGGATATCACTATAAACTGTGAAAAATCACATTTAGAACCATCTCAGCAGTTAGAATTCACTGGACTGATGTTCAACACAATCACAGGCATAGTATCTCTTCCCATAGAAAGACTTCAAAGGATAAGATCACAAGTCAGCCAGATCATTTACAGCAAGAAGGTACTAGCAAGACTCCTCTCACCAGCTCTAGAGTAAATGGCAGCCTCTATCACTCTAGCTCCTGTAGTGAGATATCACATGTGAATTCTTCAATGGCTCCTGGTGTCTCAATGGTCCTTACCGAATCAACCAATGCCCCATTTGATCATGATCACCAGCCATTGCAAGGAGGATCTGATCTGATCTGATGGCTTCACTCCAACAAAATCTTGTTGGGTCATCCATTTGTTCCCCATCAACCCCAAGCCATAGTAACTATGGACACATCCCAGATGGCATTATCTGGGAAAGGTAATCCAAGGCACGTGGTCCCAACTGGAGGCCAGTCTGCATATCAGTGTTATAGAGATGAGGGTGGTGCTCTTAGTGTTGCAGGTATTTCAAGTGACCCTTCCCTTGGGAACAATTGCAGTACAAACAGACAATATGTCAGTAGTCTGGTACATCAACAAGCAAGGGGGAACCAGGTCTTAACCACTTTGTCGTGAAGCTCTCAGAGTATGGCAATGGGCAATTTCTTCTGGCCACTTTCTACTAGCAATGCACATTCCAGGGAGTTACGACTTAATTGTGGGCAAATTGAGAAGAACCTCACTAACGCCCCATGAGTGGTCTCTCAACCCACTAGTGGAAGGCAAGCTTTTCCACCACTGGGGTTAACATTGCTGAAATCTCTTTGCTTCCCCCCTGAACAACAAGTGCAGCAGTTACTTTGCCCTAATCACCGCCATGGTTGGCCCCCCGGTCTATTGTACTCCTTTCCCCCAATTCCTCTAATATCCCAGTTTCTAAAGAAAGCCAACAGATCAAAGAACAGAATAATTCTCATTGTCTCATTGTGGCCTTGACAGGCCTAGTTTCTCTTCCTTTGGCCTCATCTACTTTGGAAACCTTGGATACTGGACCCAGTTCCAGACCTACTGTCCCACCCAGAGTGACTGGTTCATCCAAATATTCAGCTTCTCAAGCTCACTGCGGGGCTTCCCAGTTCCCAGGATTGCCAGGCATTCTTCGCTCACCTCCCCGGTTCAACGCATCATTCTAGCCTACCATAAACCTTCTACAAGAAAATTGGCTAAAGTTTACTAAATGGTCATCGGACTCTAATCTTGACCCATACTCTGCACCTGTTGATAAAGTTCTGTAATTCTTTACTTTGCTCTTTGAAGCAGGAGCATCTGCTTCTACTATTCGAGTGCATCTTGCTGTGATCTCTAACTTTCATATTGATTTAGATGATTTATCCCTTATGTCTCATAAACTTTGCAAAGCCTTTTTGAAAAGAACCTTAATGCTCAGACCTCCATATAAAGAAACTTCTGTGCCTTGGGATTTGAATCTGGTGCTTCAGTCTCTTATTTATTCTCCCTTCGACCCTTCTGCAAGTTGTGACTTGAAGTTTTTATCCTGAAAAACTTTATTGTTGATAGCTATTACTTCTGCTAGAAGGATTTCTGAAATACAGGCCTTATCCTGTAAACCTCCCTATCTAATTTTTCATAAGTTTCATAAGGACAGGATCTCACTGTGAACAAATCCTTCCTTCCTGCCAAAGGTTGTGTCTGAGACAAATATTAATCAGACTATACAACTTCCAGTTTGTTTTCCCAACTTCTCAAATAAAGGGGAGTACTGTTTGGACTTACTAGATGTGCACAGACTATTGCGTTTCTATCTTCACTGAACTAAGGAATTTAGAAAATACAATCAGCTGTTTGTTTTTGTTTCCTTTTCTTCAGTTACTTTGGAAAAACCAGTCTCTAAAGTTCCTCTCGCTAAATGGCTTTGGGACTGTATCACCTTTGTTTATAATAAAAAAGGAATGCATCTATCAGGACCTGTAAAAGCTCATTCAACTAGAACAACAGCAGCTTCTGCAGTTTTTCATGCCAGAGCTTCCTTAGATGATATTTGTGCAGCGACGACATGGGCATCTCCTCATAATTTTATTATGCATTAGAAACTGGATCTGATCTCTACAGGATGGGCATCATTTGGCTTGATGGTGCTCAGGAATATTCTTCCATGAGACCTCCCAAGGTTCAGGTAGCTAGGGACTCTGTCCCAAGGGTTAAGAGAAGATTGACAACATCAGAATGTCTTATCATAACGTTCCATCTGTGTTGTTGATCTTCACTTATCCTTTAACAATCCCACCCTCCTTCCCCCTACCTTAAGGCCTCTTGGTGGATATGACCTTTCCGAAGACTGACTTTCATTATAGAGGTACAGATGCGGCCTCTGATCTGTTATTTCTTGTCTGTCTCTATTGTTTGTAAACCTGATCTGAGGTAATCTTGCGAGGAGCATTATGGGTAGAGCTTAGCTCGAGAGTTTTTGGAAGGTGTGAGCTGGAATAACGACCGAGTCAGTTCTGAGGTTTGGAACCGAACCCACAGCCAAGGATAAGTGAAGATCGACAACACAGATGAAACTTTATGTTAAGACATAACTTCTTTTTGAAGAGCACCATTTAGGGTGATAGTGTTCAGGTAGAGGCATGTGAGAAGACAAAAGTTCCTGTTGTATCTTAAATTCATGCTTTGATAAGGAGTTTAGATGACATTTACTTCTATTAATTTCTGAGGGAACATCTTTCTGGGTATGTACAGCCCACCATTGGAGCTTTCTTGGCACTTCTTTCTAAAATATCTTAAAAATACAAAAAAGAGCTTACAGATGTTACATATATTGGAAGAGAATGCAACACAGTGCCACTTTCATTGTCTGTAGATTGATATGATCCTTTGGATGATTTGCACAGATTCATTTTGAAACACAGAAGGTTATTTCAGTAAGTGCAGTTTATGCTAAGTAAAATCTCTGGAAACCATTATCAGTGAATCTAAAAGTATGTGCTCTGCACCTATCATTTGGGGAGACACTACCATACCCCCCAAACTTATATATACCTAATCCATTGTTGCACCACAGTACACAGAAGTGAAAAGTCAGTTAGCGCTGCATGTGATTTCAGAGATTTTACTTTGCACAAATGGAATCCACTGACAGAACCTTTGCAAAGCTGCAACACTTCCATTTGCATAACCTACCTGTAGAGGTAGTACCATCATAAACTGTAACAGAATTCTGGAATGTAAAGGGCAGATATAAGGCAATTCTTCTACGGGGTGTAAGAAAAAAAAAGAAATATGTTATTGGTTAAGCAGGATCTGCTGCTTTTACAGAAGTTTGGGAAATCAATAAACAGACTAGGTGGACAAAATAGTGCTAATCCATCACCAAATTTGTGTTTCTTTTCCCATAAATGTAAGCAGATATGCATGATCACGATCACTGATTTATTCAATGATACAATGATCAGATCTCTCGATTAACCACATGAAAGGTTTTCCTTGGAAGAAAATTCTGAATAATGCCTTGAAAGAATACTTATTACAGAGATAAAATGAAGCTGCTGCTATCCCTACAGCAAAACAATTATCTAGAAGCAAACAAGTCTCATGGTCTAGCACCATTTTTCATGCAGCTTGAGACAAGTTCTATCATTTACTCTGAGAATAAGCCTTGGTTACTCCAGACATTCTGGAAGACATGGATCTCGGTCTGTCCTTGCTTTCTGAGTCAGTCCTCTCCCAAGCCACCATGACACCTCTCCTTCCCTTCATTTTAGAGATAGCCCTGATACAAGATGGCAATGAGGCGATCTCCCTCTTAGGGACTATGCAACCTGTCCCAGGATAGAAGTACAAAGGTGTCAAGCCATAACACTTTCTAATTTTCAGGGCATCAGCAAACTGGAGGCACAAGCTTGACCTTAGCTTCTTTGTCAAGTTGATTCATTAAAGATAGCCACCTTGAATGCTGTATTGACTAGTGTCTGTAGCCCTGAATAATGTGTTTCTCTGTATAGTCATCCTACCTTCCTCTCCCATAAAGTTCCTGTAGTTTGCTCTCCTCAAATGTTACTTCATATAAGTGTTTCTTTAGATGGACTCTGGATGTCCTGATGTTTACAAAATGCAAAATTCTTAGCAGTGGTAGTTGCAGCCCTGCACAAGAAAGAAATCAGATGTCCCCCTCTACTTGAAGGGTTATCTCTTGATAGGAAGCTTTGCAGGTTTCTCCATATTATACTATGCATTTTTCCAGTATCCAGACTGAATTATCAGTGTAGAAAGGCATATATTAAAACCAGATAAGTACCTTTTGTATTTGAACAACACTCAACACTGTCTACCATAGGGTGATTCTTCTTTGAGTAAACAAAGTAGATAGTCTAGTCCTCTGCATTTAAAAAGAAATGGTACTCCTAAGACATATGGAGCCTTTTTTACAGCTCTTGGAGTTCATGCCTACTGCAGAACACATAGTTCACTTCAAAAGACTATATTTCTACAACTTTATATAGTAGTACTTCTAGTCTTAAATGCTTAAATAGGTCAAACGTCATTGCATAGCTTTCAATCTTCCATCTCCAAAATGTGGAACACTGTTATAATGTGGAACAAACCTCTGTTAGATCTGGATGATATTTCCTTGGCAATTAGCTGCACTAAGCAGAATTTCCTGAATACTATTGTTACATTGTAATCAAAAGAGAGGGAATTATCAATACAAGTTACCTAACTAAGAAGCTAATGAGCTTAAAGATTCAGATACCAAGAGAGACAGGAAGCATGATCCTTATATTCCATACTGAGAGAAGATCTGTGCACTGCCTTCTACACCATTAGGGATTCAATTATCCTGGATCTCTTATATCTTCACAAATCTAACAACTTCACAAATACAAGAACCAGGGACCTAAATCTTTAACAAAAGATAAATAAAATGCAATGAAGAGATAGGTTCATCACGTAGCACCTCCTGGACTAGCCCTCCCATTGAAAGTGGGTACAGCCTAAGGGTTGATACTGGTAAGGAGTAAATGGTCAAGAGACTCAAATGCCTTGTAAATTTCTGTAATTCCTATTAAATGTGGAACACTTACTAATAACATCAGTTAGGAAGATCACAGCATGGTCGTTAACTGTTTTTTCATAAATAAAAAATAGCTTTTATGAATTGATATGATGACACCTCCAAGAAGATTGCTCTGTCTGCCACTCCTTCAGCAGTAGTGTCTTATTAGAATGACGAAGGAAGTTGGTAGATAGAGACTTGTTGAAGCCTGACTTTCAAGACTCCCTGGATAAGGCTGACCAGACCTCCAAGTCCTCGAAGGGGTCAAAGTCCTCGAAGGTGTCCTCAGAGCCCAGGTCATCAGCTCCAAGCCTTTCTGTTAGGGCGCAGTCACCGGCTCCTCAGTCCACAGAGCTGTGCACTGAACAGATGTCTCAGAGCCGGTCCCCGGTCTTGGTACCAGTCTCTGAAACTCTGAAGTCTCCAACCTGTCGATCTGTGGTGTCTTTGGCTCCTTTGACCCATTCGTCGAGGACCCTTTCCAATGTCAATGTGGACCGGGTGGTGCAGAGGCTTTTAGAGAACCCAGCATTGGTTAAATTACTATTGGCATCGTGCCAACTGGGTTCGAAGCCTGAGACTGTCCCACTGGCTGTGACTACTCCTCCTCCAAGCCAAGCAGGGCCTTTGGAGCCAGAGGAGAAGGATCTGATGATTGTGGAGCCTTCAGAGCCGAGGCCTGTCCCAGTGCCTTCAACTCCCTCAACCCTGACTTCTTCGGTTCCATTGGAAGAGTCTCAGAGTCGGCACTCTCTCGTCAGCTCTGGGGGAGGGAGTCAAACTGATGCATCAGTTCCGACCCTTCCTCTCGGGGCTTTGGTGCAGATGAGCTTGGCTCCATCCTCTGGTTTGGAGCCCACTGTCTTGGCACCGGGGAGGTTGCCATCTTCCTCGGAACTGGCGGCTTCCTCGGGTTGAAGCAGCAGTGCCTTTGATGCCATGAGGAGGGTTATGTCGTCTAAGACATGCACATCGTCAGGTCCCTCCTCTTCCTCCCCTAAAGTGCTGAGTTCTGTCTCTACATCGCAGGTCCCTGTCAAGCGTCGAGACCCAGAGCCTCAGGTACCCCCCTTGGGTGACCCCCTGCTCTACTGAGACTTCACCAGAAGCCCCCACTGATGAGGTTCCCAGCAAGAGATTATGCAAGAGGAGGCATATAGATTCCCCTCAGGAATCATTGACATCAGACACCGACTTAGAGGAATCAGAAGGGTCCCCACAGTCCCCCTCGGAGGATATCTCCTTTGCAGATATCCTGGAAGTCCTAAAGCAGAGGGGTGACTGGCAGTCCATTAGCCCTACTGAGGATGAGTTAGTGCTCCTGAAAGCCTTTGGGTCTCAACCTTCCACCTCCTGGGTTACTCCGCCCTTCGACGAACTGATGGATTTGGTCACTCGAAGGGCATGGGAGTCTCCTGATTCTATGGAACCGGTCCCTCGGAGGCCTAATAAATTTATCACCTCCCCCAAGACAAGATGTTTCTCACTAAGGGAGGCCCCATTGATGCCATGGTGGTGGCTATGGCCACCAAGAAAGAGATGTCAGAAACCTCTTCCACTGTCCATCCTCCTAATAGAGACTCTAGGATGATGGACAAATACGGGAAATGCATCTTTAGTTCTGTGACATTTTCCATGAGATCGCTTAACTATTTAAACCATTTCACCCATCTATTTAACCCATTTCACCCGTCTTCAATGAGATCTCCTCAAAGAGCTTGGAGATGCTCTAAAGGACAACACAGACAAAGCTGTCTCTGATAAGGTGATGGCACAGCTTAACACCCTTAATTCTATTGTGAACTCATCCATGCGGCTCATTTCTTATGCAGCCAATGGATCAAGTTGAGCAGCAGGTTCAGCGATAGCTCTACAGAGACAATCCTGTATGCGCTTATGTTCCTTTGCGGAAGCCTTCAAGTCTTCCTTTGTCAACACACCATTTGATGGCTTTTCCCTGTTTGGGCCAAACTAGGTGTGAGCAGGAGGGAAAGACTCTATCTGCCGTAGGAGTCCATTTTTCCATCCCTACTAGACCATACTCCAAAGGGCTGAAAGGGGGGAAAATGTGGTTCCGAAAGTCCCAAGGAGCTTTCCAAAACACACGTAGTGAACCCCCATCCAGGGGCGGAGGAGGAGGCAATAACGGAAGACGCAGCCCTGGTGGCAGAGGGGGTCCGCAGAACCAGGGCGACAAGGAGGAGTTCCTTGGCAAGCCCTACCAGCGCTCCTGAGTGGAGGCCCAACTATCCTGCTCTGGATGCAGTCGGGGGTCACTTGGCTTTGTATCCAGATGTCTGGCTAGGAAGTGCAACAGATTCTTGGGTACAAAGCATAGTTACCAGAAGATACATCATTCCATTTCTATGAAGCCCGCCTGTCGGCACAAAACTCCCAGATATTCCACCCAGTCTCAGGGATCAAGCAGCCATAGAAATCCATAGGCTGCAGGAAAAGAGAGTCATCTAGCCAGTCTCAGCAGACCAGATAGGATCCGGAACTTACTCCAGATTCTTTTTAATTCCAAAGACGACAGGGGACTGGAGGCCCATCTTGGATCTCAGCAGACTCAACACATTTGTAAAGAAGGAGAAGTTCCGGATGGTCACGCTTCAGTCTATCCTTCCATTCCTTGGAGTGGGCAATTGGATGTGCTGCATAGATCTCAAGGATGCGTACTACCACATCAAAATGGCCAAGCCATCCAGAGATCATCTGCATTTCCGGCTGGGAGTCAGTCACTACCAATTCCGAGCACTGCCCTTTGGACTCACAACAACCCCCAGAGTGTTTACCAAATGCACGGCAGTGGTTACGGCTCATTTGAGGCATCTAGGATTCCAAGTGTTTCCATATCTAGATGACTGGCTCCTTACTGCTGCTTCCAGGCATCAACTAATTCTGTCCAGGGATCACGCTCTCAATCTCTGCTCTCAGCTAGGCATCACTATCAATTTTGAAAAATCTGCATTGTCACCATCGCGGCATATCTCCTTTATCGGAGCAGAACTAGACACTACCACAGCCACAATAAGATTACCCCTAGACAGAATAGCCTCTTTACGGACTCAGATCTCAGACATTCTGCAGACAAAAAAAGGACTGGCCCATCAAGTTCTAAAACTCCTAGGCACCATGGCAGCTACGCTCATAGCAGTTCCTCTGGGACGAATGCACATGAGAATTCTTCAGTGGTTACTATTCACTCAGTGGTCATACCAACAACTTCCCATGTCATCCTTAATCATGATTACGGACTCTTGCAAGAAGGATCTTCGCTGGTGGTTGACCAGTCAACAACTTACAATGGGTCATCCATTTGTTCTCCCCCCACCGTCAGCCATGGTGTCCACGGACACTTCCCTGATAGGGTGGGGGGGCTATTTCAGGGAAGTACTGCCCAAGGCACCTGGTTGGAGACAGAGTCACAGTTGCACATCAATGTTCTGGAGCTGAGAGCGGTGCTTTTAGCATTGCAGCACTTCCACGACTCTCTGTCTCTAGGGACGATTGCCATACAGACGGACAGCATGTCGATAGTCTGGTACATCAACAAACAAGGGAGAACCAGGTCTTACCCCCTGTGTCGAGAGGCCTTGAGAATTTGGCAGTGGGCTGTGTCCACTGGGCACTTTCTGATAGCAATGCATATCCCTGGGAAATCTAATGTAATAGCGGACAAACTGAGCAGAGCCATTCTGTTACGTCAAGAGTGGTCCCTGAAAAACGAAGTTGCAGAGTAGATTTTCCACAGGTGGGGCCAGCCTTGCTGTGACCTGTTTGCATCGCCTTTGAATGCCAAATGCAGAAGCTACTTTGCCCTAAATCCCCCACTGAGGGACAGCCCAAGGGACTCGCTCGTACATGATTGGCCCCCGGGACTCCTGTATGCCTTTCCTCCTATTCCCCTGATTCCCAAGTTCTTACAGAAAGCCAAAGCCTTGGCAAGACAGTAATCTTAATAGCCCCACTTTGGCCTCATCAGATTTGGTTCCCCTTTCTCCGACTCTACCAACTGGAGGAACCTTGGATCCTGGACCCAGTTCCAGACCTTCTGACACATTCATCAGGGACCCTCCACCCCTCTCTTCGTTCCCTCAGACTGACAGTTTGGCTGCTCCAATTCCCTTCCTAGCCAGGTCACGTGACTTTTCTTTGGAGGTATAACACATTCTTGTATCTTCCCATAAAGCTTCTACCAGAAAGTTATATGCTAATAAATGGAAGTGTTTTGCCCTTTTGGCTTCTTGAAACAACGTTGATTCCTATGTGCCCCTATTGCTAGTATTCTGGAATTTCTCTCTAAACTTTTTCAAGAAGATGCTGTGGCTGCCACAATTATAGTCCAATTGGCTGCCATCTCAAATTTTCATCTTGGAGCTGAGGGTTCTAACTTAATGTCACACAGATTATGTTGGGCCTTCCTTAAGGGCACCATTCATCTCAGGCCTCCTGTTAGACAGCCCTTTACTCCCTGGAATCTAAATTGTGTACTGTCCTGCATTATTCTTCCTCTTTTTGAGCCTGCATCATCCTGTCAATTGAAGTTCCTATCCTGGAAGACTATTTTCTTGGTGGCCATTACCTCAGCATGCAGGGTATCTGAGCTTCAAGCCCTTTCTGTTAAACCACCATATTTGGTGTTTCATCCAGACAGGGTTTCACTGAGGACTAATCCTTCATTCTTGCCAAAAGTGTGCTCTGAGACCAAACTATTGAGATTCCAACCTTTTCCGTAATCATTCTAGTCAGTTGGAATACATGTTGCATAAACTTGATGTCCATAGACAACTGAGATACTATTTGGACAGGACAAAGGGATTTTGAAGATCTGACCAACGTTTTGTATCTTACGCGGACGCCAAGAAAGGATTATCAGTTTCTAAAGTTATCCGTTCCAAGTGGTTAACTGACTGCATTAAATTTATCTACTCTTCAGCCAACCAAACATTAGAATATGGTGTGAAGGCCCATTCAACTAGAGCTGTCTCCACGTCTTTGGCTTACACGGCTCGTTTACCTTTGGATACTATATGTGCAGCTGCCACTTGGTCTAAGCCTCATACCTTTATCACTCATTACAAAGTGGACAAGGCCTCCAGGGACAGGGCTTCCTTTGGTTCCACTGTCCTCAGGAATAAACTCCCATGAGCCACCCAGGATTAGGGTGCTTGGGACACTACCCACGTGTAAGAATAAATGGCGAGATTGAACAACTTCACATAAAGAAATTATGTACTTACTATAATGTTCCATGTGAGTTGTTCATCTCACCTTTATTCTTACATTCCCACAATTAATCCCCCTCCAGGGTCTCAAAGAATGGGTACACTTGGGGTCTGGTAGTCTTTTCTGGGATTCTTACTCCAGCTGGAGTACTTCTGAGTTACTTTTAATTGTTGCTGAGTTCAGCAAACTAGATGTGGGGTAGGGCAGAGAGCATCATGGGATAGGGGCCTGGCCTTGAGCTATTCTGAGATCTTTAGCTAGTAAAGCGGCTGACTCGAAGACAATGGCTCGGCTCTGAACCCACGTGTAAGAATAAAGGCAAGATGAACAACTCACATGGAACGTTATGGTAAGTACATAACTTCTTTTTCCTTTTTTTTGTTTCTCAGGGCAAATTGTTTATTTACCTAAACATGCACTTATTGCAAATAATTTACAGTAGTGCTGCTGCTACTTCAGATCTTTGTATCCCTTCCTCACTTCTCTGTTAAAGTAGTTTAACCTAATTTCTGACTTACAAACCAGCCACATATTTTCTGAGTCACTTGTCTTGATGAAGGTTGTCATGGCAGAAGATGAGCAGGGTAAACCAGACTTCTTTCTCAAGGGTAACAGTCTCCAGTATATTCATTGTGATTCCCCAGACATTCCCAGGTGAGTTCAGATATATAATCTCTTCATCATATCCTTGGTTTATTGGTTTACTCCAGGACCTCTTTTTAGTGGGTCATGCCTGGTACACTTCCTCTAGAAAGTGCCTGAGGGCATCTTCAAAAGGTGACCAGACAACCTCAACTGACTTTCATGATAAAAAAAGAACAGTGGTTGTACTACAAGATCCACCAAGGATTGTCTGGCTTCTCATTGCATCACTGAGAATGAACCCAAGTATACTACTCATTTCTGTCAGTTATAGCCATGTTGTCAACCTCTAGATTGCTACTGGGAACACATGATCATAGATAAGGATAAGGACAGTGACTAACTGATAAACTATGAGCTTTATCCAATGCCTCAGCTTTTGCTTCTTAGCACACCACAGTACAATGCCTGCATTACAGCCACATTTGTACCATTCCTTGATGAAAGTCAAGATCGTTTCTGCCCTTACTTGAAACAAGAACCCAAGAAATGTAATCTCCTCCATCTAAGTTAACCGAGTCCATCTCCCCGAACCTCTATAGGTAGTCTTCGCTTTTCTGGGAGAGAAACTATTACTTTTCATTCGGAGGTGCTGATTCTTATTCAGTCCACTTCTCATTCATCAGCATATTAGCACACAACATGCTAGAGCAGAATCATATCATGCTAATAAGACATCATCATCTGAAAACTACAAAGATGTTATCCTCATGTCTTCAAACCTAATAATCACCAGACCTTGGCTGAACCTTAATATCCTGTCCCTAAACATTGCAAACGGGAGGGAAGATGACATGCCCTCTGTGAAGTCCTATGCCCACTTGGAATGAATTTGACTTAATGCTGAGAATAAGAACACAGTTCTCACTTATCAAATATAGGTGCTGAATAGTATGCAGTAGTGGCCATGGGACCCTATACTGTTGTAGAATTGCATACAGGATGCTTCAGGCCATATTGTCACTTACCCTCTACAAGTCTAAAAAGCATATATAGATAGAACTGGTAAATGCTGCTGCCAACATCTGTGTATGGACAAAAGGTTGATTCATTGTTCCATGCCCAGGATGGAACACATAATGCTCTACCTGAATCAGAGGCTCAGCAATTGGATGACATCTCTTTCCACAATTTGAATAAATGTTTCCAGGAATTCGGAGGAGTGTGATCACTTTATAAGTGGAACAAATGCTACTGCCCCTGTTTCGAAAATAAGGACTGTTACTCCAGTTTGTCAATCAAGAGAGGAGGGGGTTCCCAGTCCTCCACACAACAGTTAAAAGTGATGTTAGCTATCAAACCCCAACAGTGTCTAGTACCATCAGTGTTTCCAGTCATCTGTTTCTGGCACTGCCTCCTCACAGATGGGCACATTCACTAGATTGAGCAGTTCCTCATAGTGTTCCTTTCATCTCTCAGCAATGTCCCCAGTTAGTATTAGAGTTTCGCCACTGTTACTGAGACCAGCCTGGGCACTATCCACCTCCCTCTCTTCTGAACTGCCAGCTGGTTTACCACAGCCTATATGAGGTTGTCTAAAAGTCAATTTGCATAGCTTTGCAAAACTCCTTTTATACTCAAACTTTCACTTTGGCATCTACCATAGCATTTGCTTTCTTGGCTTATTGGTACCGCATCAGTCATACCATGGAATCCCCTTGCTAGCACTGCATGAAAGGCCTTTTTAACCTGACCACCTTCATCATCACCACTTAGCCCAGCATTACTGTCAATACAAGCTCAAACCACATTTTGGTTTTCCTCTCTCGATATTATTGTTTTCGGGGGGGGTTCCGCTATTGTGTATGATCAAACTTATTTTGTCATTGTTTCAAATTCAACATTAGGGCAGTTTGGTCATACAGAATTATATCTATCTATATATATATATATGTATATATGTGTGATATATATATAGGTTTATGTGTGTGTGTGTGTGTGTGTGTGTGTGTGTGTGTGTGTGTGTGTGTGTATGTATATATATATATATATATATATATATATATATATATATATATATATATATATAATATGTGTGTGTATATATATATATATATATATATATATATATATATATATATATATATATATATATATACACACACACACACACATATATATATATATATATATATATATATATATATATATATATATAATACAGTGCGCACCTCTCCAGTCTGCTACCACACACACACACACACACACACACACACACACACACACACACACGTATTTTTGTACATTCACAAGCACCTTAAATCAATCTACCTGTAAGCCAATCTAGCATTAAGGAGAAAATAAGGTAATCTATGTAAATTGCTTCTACAATTTTCAAGTAAGATATATCTCGCTGTCAGCCATTTTAAGGTACTCCCCATGTAATAATGGTGTCAGGCCCTGACTTCTTGAGAATACAATTAACAAATGGAATGCTCCCTCACACACTATAAAAATGTTCTCCTCATACTTAGCCCTTATGTAGTCTAACTTCATATAACCAAGACAAATTTCTAGACTGGATCTTCCTTTTCTAACCCAGAACAATGTCTTCTTCTGTATCCTACATAACACTGCTTCTGACAGGTTTCTTGCTTACTGCCTTTGATTTACTACTTAAACTCTCCACTGCCTGTTCTTTACATTCTGAAACTTAAAGAAACCTAAATGTTACCTCCTTTGATTTTTGATCATGATTTTCATGTATTTGATGTACTTATATACTTTTCCGCTGTGGAGACCCCTAACCGGGAAAAGCCGAAAGACAACAACAACATTTTCAAGTATTTGATGTGTCACCTTATTCCATTCCTCTGGCATCGTCCTTCTCATGCAGAACCACCACACCACATTCACTACCAGAACACTTTGGAGATATAACACAAGATCAATCTCCTCTGATCTTTTATTCCTCCAAAAAGACCAGAATTGAAGCCAAAACATGTTAGACACTCCTTCATACTTATCTGACAATTAGGAAAATGAAAATGTTTGTAAGAAATTCATTTAAATATTTTGTTATGTGACTCTGAGAGAATTTGGTTACACATAAAATCCTTGTTAGACAGTGAACAATGCCAGCTATGTTAGCCTTCAAACCAGTGCCGACTCCTTTTAATTTCCACCCTGCTTATACCTGCTTTCTCCAGTACCCTGTGGCTTTCTTTTATCCATGGCACCCTCCTGTTACATATTTTCTGCACTTTCTTCCCAGTTGTTTTTGCCTGCTCTGTTGTAGCCCAAAAGGAAGGGCCTATTAGCCTCCTGAAGGACTAAGCTTAGCAACCACTCATAGACCATAAAGAATGATGGAGGATCCTGCTGGTGGATTAAGCTGTCAAGGAACTTTAAAGTACTGCAGAGAGACTGTCAGATTCCCTACCTATGTTGCATGCAGCAGTGTTGGCCAGATGACAGTGCTAACCCAGGTGTGCACTCACAGAGACACTATGCCATGCCTGTCTGATTATCTCTGACACAGGCGTTCTGTAAGGCTCCACAACCTCTTCTAGGTGCTGCATGTGTGACGATCTTACCCTTCTTGTCCCTTCTTTGAAAGAGCATACCACTGCAGATGTTTGCTTTAAACAACTAGGGCTCTTCAAGTAACATGGGTCACTTTGCTTCTGCACTATTGCACTCACCTTCTGCAAACATTTTTGCTTACCTCTTTCATCTCAACAGCTGGCTTCTCTTTCCCATCTATGACCACAACTGCCATTTCAATTGCCATCCTTTTTGAATTTTTAAAATCTTACTTCTGTCTTCTAAAATGATATATTGTCAACCCTACACCAGTTAGAGACAGCACCTCCACTAACACAGACAAATGTATTACCTAGGCTAATTTATATATATAATTTCAGGGAAGCAATGGGGACAATAGTTATAAAACAGTTATAAAAAAAACACACATTTTATTTTGTGCATCCTTAACGTGAATGAAACACCAATTTGCTTAGCTTTTGAACCAAAATAAAACATGTACCTTTAAGGTTTTCTTCAGCATAGATAGACACTCTGTACATCCCTTCCATCAAAAGTTTGTATTTAAAATCAAAGTCCAAGGCTGCTTCCAGCCCTGAGTTACAGGTAACTGTACTTGGTACACCTCTATGTAGGCCCCAGCTCAGATGTTATACTCTGTACTTCCAGTGTCTTCAGACAAGCTCCTGCTTACCTCTTTGTGAAATGCCAGATGAGGATCTAACTTATTGAAGTCCTTTGAACATCCGTTTATATAACAGTAATTGGCAGTTAAGACTAATATGTGCAGGTTCTTGAATAACTTTTTTTGGGAATATTCCACACTCTAGTTATTTTGCCCTGCTCTTAAAAGACACATTATCCCTTTCCTGAGCTCAGCATGTTACACCCCATAGATCACATCTTCTTTTTTATTTTATTAAACAAGAACATCTTTATTAAGTTATCACTTATGGCACAGGCAATCATACATTTATATAAATGGAAACAAACCATAATGACATAATTTTAGTTGCAAACATTATACATCACTTATAATCTATCCAGTCACTGTCAGTCAAGCATTACATAGCTCATTCAAACCCTGCCTTCTTTTAAACCTCATTCCTCATATTCATGTATTGTTCCCCCAATTTCCATTTTTTCCATGTAATTTGCTCCTACCCTTTTCTAAACATTCCATTTCTAGTTGTTTTATCTCTGTTATATAGTCGCTACTTCTAGTAAAGTTGGATTAGACTTTGATTTCCATTTCCTAGCAATTGCTTTTTGGCAACCACCATAATTAGACTCAGGAAGGCCTTACTATGTCTAGGCAATTCCTAGTCTGTATCATAGCTAAAAAAATAATTTCCTTAGTTATACCAGTTTGCTCACCCAGTATTTCTGATAGAGTAGTGTGCAGAGCATTTTTACAACTCATTACACTACTAGAAAATATGTTCCCAATTACTTCTTTCTTCCCCATCACACTTTCAACATTTGCTATCTACCTGAGGGAAAATTCTTTGGGGTCTACTTGGGGTATAAAAATACCTATGTAAACACTTCCAAGCAAAGATCCTAAATCTTTTAGACTTTGTTGCATATTTGGGAGACATACACATACCCCCTCATTGTTTCTTTGTGAATTGCTTATCAAATCTTGCTTCCCAATCATTTCTAATCTCCTCTGATTGATTCTTATAGTTATCATGCAATATTTTATATGCTCTACTAATTATTCCTTTTTTAATACGGCTTCTGTTCTAGAGTCTACTAAAAACTCTACCAGTCTTTCACTTAGGATCCCCCTATTTCTTTCTCTTTGCCAATACTCTGATATCAATCCTCGATAGGGAAGGCAATCTCTAGCCTGCAGTCCAAATAAATTATTGGCCTTTTCTCATTCTATTACCATTCCCTCTCTTATTATTTGTTCCCTATACCTTAGTTCTTTTGCCAGTTTTCTCCAACAAATTTCCAATCCCTTCTTGCTTATTGTCTCTTTCCCTAACTGCATTCACCCCTATTGGCAGAATCTTCTTTCTCCATTCCCATGTTGGCTTAGTTCTTAGAATACTTTCTGCTACTTTGTGAATATAATATTCTGTATAGTTATTATTACTTCTCTTAAGGATCTACATCCAAAATCCCAGTCTCTCCTTGCTTCTTGAGCTTTTTTCCTATTTTGTCATCATCCCTTTCCACTTTTAATTATAGGTTTCTGCTTGTGCTATGTATAGGAGCCTTACATAGATTGCATCGTAATCCACATTTTAACATCTCTCTTCCACCTGATCCTGTTCCTAACTTGTGGAAATTAGCTCTCATAACCTAATTTCTACATAATCATGTTGTACACTCAGTAATGGTCAGATCACTTGACAATTCATCTGTAGCCAAGATACCAGAGTCCTGACACAAAACTATCCACTAAACCCTGTCTAATATGGCTTTTAAGATAATCACAGCAATACTACAATATTCAGTTCTCTTACAAAATACACAGAAACTGGCGCAGACAAATGTGGACACACCACTGCTATCTTCCTTGATTAGATCAAGCATTTTGATCTTGTTAACCATTTCATTCTTGTTAATAAAATTATTCAAGTAACCACAATCTTTTCCAAGATCACACTAAGCAGGTCAAACTGAAATCATTCTTCTCTCTACCATCACCCATTTCATTCAGTGCCCCACAGATTTCAGTTACATATATTAGATGTTTTTATGCATGATGTCAGATATATTAATTCTTCCTGTATTTTTATTTATTTATTTATTTATTTACATTTTGGTTGCCAGGGTAGAGCATAGATCACAGAATGACTAATTGCAGGCTCAGCCCAAGATACAATAACAATGTAATGACAAAAAGCAAGAAACAGCAAATCTCAATAGATGCATAATAAAGAACAGGTATGTGACTTAACAATACATAAGCAAGAATGTAAAATAAATCTAAAGGATGTGCAAAGAGGTTGAATTACTATGAAGAACTGATTGTATTAATCCATTTTACACTGACATTCTTTTAACTATCATCCCGTCATAAGTGGATTAACAAAACATTCTTCTACAACAAGCTAGTAAAGCTTTTTCAGGCCTTTAGTCTTTTCCACTCCCAAAACATAGCAACATTAAGCTCACATTTCTATTTTTTAAAGCCAGTCTGGTGGAGTTGAAAAGGGCCATTCATCTCTTTTGCCAGTTACTGGGGGGTTTGATTAGTGAAATCAGCACTAGACATCAGGGTAGGAGGAGGAAAGCCAAGAGACAAGGGGACATCTCCACCTCTCTTGGAGAGAGTGTGACACTAAAGATTGCAGTGATCCCCCCCCTGCAGTGATTAGGTGGGATTGCTTGCCAGCCTACATTATTTGTTAAATGTGAGTTAGATGTTGACCATCACATGCACAGAACATATGATGCAACATTCTAAAATTGTCAAGTGCTTGCTATAGGGGAAATTCGAACATGTAAGATCTTCTAGCCACAAGTGATGGATCTGCCATGATTCTGCCTACATCTTGATTCTTGCATAACTCAGATGACCTAATTCCAGTTTTCAAGAAGACTTCGGCCCCTGAATGAGAGATCCCATCTAATGAGAGTTCACATTAGGCTGTTGACCAATTACACTTCTTTCTTCTTCTTCTTCTTCTTCTTTCGGCTTTTCCCTGTTAGGGGTCGCCACAGTGGATCACCTGTCCTCTCATGATTAGCAATGGGGTTTTACGGTGTCGAGTTGCCAGCCTGGCACCCAACCTTCCACAGAAGGCACACACATGCACACACTCACACCTAGGGCCAATGTAGAGTGTCCAATCCACCTACAGCATGTCTTTGGGATGTGGGAGGAAACCAAAGTACCCGGAGGAAACCCACGCAACCACAGGGAGGACATGCAGACTCCGCACAGAAGGCACCCCAGCCGAGGATCGAACCGCAGAACCTCTTGCTGTGAGGCGGCAATGCTAACCGCTGCACCACCATGGCCGCCCACACTATGAAATTGAACAAACAGTTCAATTAATGGGCAGTCATGGGTGATGTCCCACCCATTTGATTTGAAGCACCATTTTATAGGGTGGTAACCTCCATGACATATCTATAAGCAGAGCACTCAAAGCAACCATTCTTATGGTGATACAAAATAACTAGTCTATATGATATTTAATACAGAAACCACCATCCCAGAAAACCCTGCTCTTTCACTCTTGATAAAGGCCCTACTTAGTTAAAACAGTCAGTATCCCAAAGTAGTAGATGTGTAATATCTTTCAATCCCAGAAGCTTAATGACATACACCGTTCACATGTTTTTGTTTGCCAGACATAAAAGTAAATGCCATGAAAGGGAAAGGAAACTACTAATTACATAATGCTAAACATAAACATCTTTTTGTTGGTATTTTGTGCCTTGATTGCTTGCAGTCAAAGGGATTTCCTGTAACATAAATGCTGCTGTAATTGTCAAAAGTAGTACTACAGATACTGTAGATAGATGCATAGATAGATAAATAAATACAGATATTGCATTACTAATTGAAATTAACAAAATAACGTACAGGGTGCTGCTGATTTAACTGGAATTGCATTTAGCATCTGGGAACTTTTAAATAAAATAAAACTAAAAGTTATAAAAATACATCTCTCCCTTGTCATGATCAGAAGATGTGAAGAGAATACAGATGTAATTTATGTTACTGCAAAGATTACCTGTTATACAATAGGTGCTGCTTTGTTGTATGTGACAAATTAGAAAAGCGTGCACAATGTGACCAGGAATATTAATTCTCCCTGGGAAAAAATGTCCCTAACAAAGCTAATGAGTATCTTTTGGCTTTATATGTGAAAAGTTCTCTGTTACAATACATACATGAGAACATATATGAAACAATGTCTGTTATTAAGAAGCTAACATGCAGTTTTACATATTTTATTTACATTTATTTATCATATGAAGGGGAATAAAACAAACATTCCATTCCATCAGAACAGTAGCAATATGAGCTGATCAGCTCATTTCTTTAGTCTTAAATTATTTTATTTGCTGAATATTCCTTCCTACAGCACATGCATAAATGGAGTATTTGCACTACAATTTTGTTTTCTTTTTTTCTTCTTCCATGCTGCCTGACAAGGGCAACTTCAAGGCCATCACAACAGTTCCATTGTTACTTTATTCATCACCGCAAGTCATCTCAATAAATTCAAACCATGTCCATGTCACAGTACTTTTCTTTGTGCACATTTGCAGTATAAAAGAAATATAAGAATGTGTGTGTGCCTGTCTTTGTCTGGCTGTGCTTGTAGGGATGAGTACTTGGAGATAAACAAAGCTATTCAGCGTTGATTGTCAACAGAATGGAAGGACTTGAAAAAAAAAAACAGACTACATACCAGTTACTACACAGCTGCAGATGGCCAAGTTTCATTTATTACATGGTTGTATCACATTTTGAAGAGTCCTAATATTATACACTGGATGCTGAGAGAAACTGTATGAACAGGTACTGTAAACCATTGCCTGCATAGGCATTTTGCTTATGTATAGTCTGATGTGTGTTTGTACGAAAAAATACAATTTCAACAGATGTTTGGAACTGAATTATAAATGTTATGAAGACAGTGCTGAATTTGGATGGATTTGATTTAGTGTGTGATTTATTTAAAGTGATAACCAGAAATACACAAATTATAAAATGCAACTCCAACTAACACACACACACACACACACACACACACACACACACACACACACACACACACACACACACACACACACACACACACACACTATAGCAATGAAACTGCAGCATAACTACAATTCAAAAGAGAGGTGCATGTATCTGTATTTCACAGTAGCTCAGACTCAACATGGCCTTTCAGCCTAGATGTGTCTTGGGGAGACAGTCTTGGAAAATTATTGTGTTAGAGCACAGGGGAAGTACAGGTGACCAACATTATTGTTACAGAATGCAGTTTTTTTAACTGGAATACAGTTAGTACATACAGAAACTGGCTACAGATAAATAATATATAAACTGCGTGTATTATTCTCACAATTGTGAAGTTGGGTTTGAAGGCTATGATTTGGAAAATGAAGAAGAGGTGTATGAAAACACAGAGATGGCATCAGAAATAGGACAAGGCGGAGATAGATGCAAAAGGTAGCAGTAGAATGTTTGATACAAAATCAAGCAGAAGTAAAGGATAGAACTTAACGACATGTAGGAAAGTCTGTTCAGGATTGTGGGATTTGCAGAATGTAGCAGATCCAGAGATAAAAGATGAAGAAAGTGCAATGGTTTCAAGATCGATGTCCTTAAAACTGAACATGATAACAGAGAGCAGATGAGCTATGAAGAAATTAGAGCAAACTTAGTGTTATTGGGGAGGCCACTGCAATGAATGTGGTGGGGTGATGGTAAAGATGATAATGAAGATGAAGCAGAGGAATATATTATGCTGCCATAATAAAAATAAAGAATATTATTTTGACGTCCCCACTCTGGGCCCAGTAATCAAGGAGCCTGAATCTTCACCACTAGCACTGGAGAGGGACGTTCACTTGGAACAAAAATTGATACACCCGGTATTTCCAGATGCAGTTCTCTACATCAAGCACAATTTCCCTTAACAGCACACAGAGAACATGCTCAGTCCTAGGTCTGGATTTCTCTATCTGTCTCTCTCCAGGTCCCTAGTAAGACTCCCTACTGCCACAGCTATAGAATTGAGTCCTCAGCTGAGTGTCCGAGCCAAGTCCTCCAGCACCCTTTCTGTGAAACCAGTGCTTCATGTCCCTGCTACAAAACACTGACACACACGCTTTGAGTTTTTATTTTCACACAGACACACACACACACACACACACACACACACACACACACACACACACACACACACACACACACACACCTAGGAAAGGCTGGCACAGATTTATTAGCTATTCCCCCTTCTGCCCAGACTATAAGGTAGTTACACCACCACCAGACACTCCAAAGCCAGCTACTCTAAGGCTCTTGCAAGGGTACCCAATTATACTGAGTGAAATTAATATTAATACAAATGGTAGTTAGACCGATAACAAGGCCTTCAGGAGCAGCCAGAGCTGTCACCAAATACATACAAGTACTCTCAGAGATTAAAATATTATCTAAAAGACCAGCCACAACAAAAAAGGTTTAAATACATTTAATAATAAATAAGCAAAGAACATGAAAATATGGAATATCTATTTACAATAAACACCAGAGTTTCAATCAAAGGAAATATTACACAGATGAATAGATTCACACAGATACAGAAAAACAGCACTTAACTAATCTCACTATATTTTCCTGACTGATCTAAAGAATTACTATTCCCTGATAACTTACTACAGCAAGGCAAGATGAAGTAGGTGAGGGGTCCTTCTCTGTCAGGTTCCAAAAACAGACCTCAATGAGACTTCACGGTCTTCTAGTATTAAACTTCATTTTTGTCCTAAATTACAGAATGACATCACATACATCTGGTTGTCTGACTTCTGGTTCCCATGCTACCCCCATTGCTAGAAACTGCCATAATTTAACATGTATGTGTAAATAATACACACACAGAGTTTTGCTCAGATCTGCTGTAGCTTCTAGAAGTCATAATACAATTTCAAACCTCCACTCTTCCAGAACACCAATTAGTTCACTTCAAAGACAATACAGAAAGCTTCCTAGTACAGACTTTTTTGTATCTGGCTGCATTAAGAACTGTAAGATACAATCTTTATGGCCTAAGCCGAGTAATTTAATTTCAAACTATTTTCAAAGTTAGGTGGATTGAGATTAACCACTTCTCTAACAGTATCATCTGTTAAACATTTACATTTAAACAGTTATAATAATACAATAATAATACAGGTATATTTCTTTTTCTATCCAGCAGGGTACACTGTTGGTACAATTTTAACACAAGCAGCTTTACAAATACATTTTTCAACAGAAGCATCTGGACAAATCAGTTTGATATACAAATGACATATAATTCTTTACAAAATTCTAGCTAGCTGTGCTGGCATGCTACACATCCACTCCCCTACTTCTCCTGGTATAGCTGGCAATAACTCACATTGTCGCAAGTATAGGATCATAGGATCATAGGGAGTTACTAGGCTATTTGCCCTGAGGCCCTTACAAGCCTAGCGAAGAATTTAGCTCATGTTCCGACAAGTCAGCCCTTAATGCCCCTGTCCAGCAGGGACACCGGTGGAATTCCAGGGGTGTATTTTCTCTTCTCCATCCATCTAACCAGGTTGCACTTAAAAAGGGTTAATGAGGTACTCTGCTTGAAGTGGGAGTCTATTCCACAGAAGGGGGAGTCTCTGGGACACAAATCTGTCCCTTCAACAAGTCCTATTGATGTCATAGACCAGGTTGAGGTAGCGCATATGGGTTACTCGAGTGGAGCTAGACTTGCGGATATGCAGTAGTCCCATCAAGGTGGGGTCTGAGATTGCTTTGTATAATTATAAAAAGTAATTCATGGCATAATTATCAGGGCTAGCTAAGGAAAGTTGCCTCCATACATACTTCTAGAACTCTCCAGCCTTGAACATCAAGTCCTATATCCCAATGTTTTCATGACTGTTTTGTTTATACATCCTGCTATTCTTAGCTGTCCGTGTCACTTTAGGCAGTTGGGGGTAAAATTCCTTTCCATGGATCATCAATATTTTAGAGTCCCATATCTTTAGCAAGCAGTGGGATAAGAATTGGGATTATGGATCACCAGCTGTAGCTTGCTTTCCTTACATTCTGGTAGTTGACAGCACATTGTCAGTACATTTTAGGCAGTAATGGGGGTATAGGTGCATGTTTTCACACATCTGCCTGCCTGCATTGCATACCCATTTCTTGACAAGATGAAATGCTCTCCCGCTGGCTGGCAGACAAGACAGCGCATGTCCTCTGACAAGAGATTCTTGTGGTTCAGGAACTTGTCATCACCACTCCATCAGCATAAGTGACCTGACATTGGCCACTCACTTCTACCTACCTATCCCTGGCTACTTCTTCCATCACACTGGCTTGATAGTTAAACCTGGGTCAGTTGCATCACACTCAGGAATCATCCATCTCTGCCGCTGGGCTTCAAAGTTTGGGGAAAAGTCAAGAATTCACTGCAGATAAAAAAAGTGAAGGCTTTGATCAAACATTTCACAATATAGTTAAAGATAAAAGGGTTTGACTTGCCAAGTATATCGCCTGTTGTGACAAAGCTGAGAATGGGGACAGTGTTCTGAGTCTAAAGCAGGAGACAAAAGTCACATATTTTCTTGAAGACATTTACCTTTGCTAAATGATTGAGTCACTAATGTCAAAGGTTGGACTTTTAACTGAGAAAATGTTTTATAAGTGGAGTATCTGAAATTATGGCCAAATGTTTTACCAAGGTGATAGTAATCATAACTAATATATGTGGCAGGTACTGATGTTGGATTTCTGTCTATGATGCCAGCAATCTGGGTTTTGATCTGGCTTCTAGTGACTGAAAGGACATATTTAGTGGAAAATGAGAGAGCACTGAGTAGCAATTATGTGTTCCCTTGGTAGAGGATATTAGCATGGGTCAGTGTGTCAGGAGTGCATAGTGTTTTTTTTCTGAGAGTGTCAGCTGCCTTCAGGTTTGTTACTGCGCATCTGTGTGTAATATCTTGGACTTGGTATTAACTAACATGTGTAACCACTGCAGTATCCCTACAGTGTCATCCTCCCTGGTAAGATCCGACCACAAAGCGGTCACTTTTGAAGTCACAATCTCCCCCGACCCCCCCCCAGGGTCAAACAAAAAAGTTCTCCAAAGCTGATTACAACCTTCTGAGAGAAGGTATAAATGGTTTCACAGCCCCCTCCCCCTCTGTATGAACTGATACAAATGTCCAAACCTACACCAAAGTACTATATGAGCATTTATATGGCTGCATGGAAATAGGACTACCTGACAGGACAAAATCCTCCTCCTCAAGGAAGAGTAACCCTGTCTGGTGGACACCTGCAATAAATAAACTCTATAATAAAAGGAAAACATTGCTGTACAGGACCAAGAAGGAGCAGGTGCGAAATTGGAAGCAAACTCTCCTTAGTCTGAACAAGCAAATAAGAGCACTAGTGAAATCCTCCAAAGCAAACTGTGAGTCCAAACTGGCCGCATATGCTAAAGACAATCATAGGGCCTTCTTCATATATGTTTGCAGTCTCAAAGGAAGCACTCAGATCTGCTCAGAACTGGTAGTCAAGGACATCACATACACAAATGCCATAGATATAGCCACCTGCTGGCAGACAGGTTCACTGAAAACTTCACACTTCTGTCCCCCCTTCAGTAAATCAGGACATCCCCAACACTTGCTCCCTCCCCTTATCTCTAGGGAGCAAGTCATCACTGCCCTCTCAAAGGCCAAAAATAACAGCCTCCATGTGACCCGATAACATCCCAGGCTGCATTTTACATGAACTCAAGCAGGAACTTGCAGCACCATTAGACACCCTATTCAACCAAAACTTGAGTACCAACTTTGATCCCCGACAAGTGGAGGACAGCCACTGTCATCCCTTTGCACAAAGGTGTTGCATCCACCGATCCAGGAAATTATAGACCCATTAGCCTAATTAGCCTGAACCACAAGGCCATGGAATGGATTATCATGGACCTCATTGACAAGGACATTGGCAACCTCCAAATCCTCGATCCCACACAGTTTGGTTTTGTCAAGGGAAGGTCATACCTGTTAAATTTGGTTGACTTCTTAGAGATGGTCACCAAAGCCATGGATGAAGGGAAGATGGTGCACACTATCTACATTGATCTGGGCAAAGCCTTTGATACTATTCCCCACTCGGGTATAATAGATAAACTATCTCAACTAGGCATCAATCCATATGTTACCAGATGGGTAGCAAACTGGCTCACTGACAGAACCCACCTAGTCAAAATAGGGGAAGCCACCTCAAGCAGTAGACTTGTAATGAGCCATATACCCCGGGATCAGTCTTGGGGCTTCTGTTGTTTGGGATATACTTTTCTGAGGTGCAGGCCAGAACCAGTGGGCTATGGCTAACCAAGTTTGCAGGTTTACGGATGACTGCAAGCTGGGTGCTGTCATCAATTCCCCTAGTGATGTGGACATCCTCCAAGAGGGTGTCACCCAAACAAATGACTGGTGCCAGAAACATTGCCTCAAACTGAATGCCAAAAAATGCATCATCATCTCCTTTGGGGAGAGTGAGATTCCCCACAAATTATTACATTAATAACAAGGTTCTAAGCATGCAATCAGTCATGAGGGACGTGGGCACCCAGGTTGCTAGCAATCTGACTTTTAACCACCATATTGCCCCAGTTGTACAGGAAGCTTTCTACATGGCTCACCTCATTAGTAAGGGAATCTCATCCAGGGACATTGAGGTCATAACATCCCTGTATTCTTCCCTTATAAGACCCATTATTGAGTACAATGCCCCTTTCGGCATACACCTCACATAGCACATGCAGCAGCTGGACAGACTAAACAGGTTCCTCACCAGGAGAATCCAGGGCTTCAGACATCTACCCTACACAGATAGACTAAACGCTGTGTCTTTCTACTCAATCTCATACAGACTCCTCAGAGGTGACCTCTGTCTGGCATACAAAGCAATCTCAGAACCCACCTTGATGGGACTGCTGCATATCCGCAAGTCCAACTCTACTTGAGTAACTCGAATGCGAGGCCTCAACCTGGTCTGTGACATCAATAGGACTTGTTGGCAGGACAGATTTGTGCCCCAGAGACTCCCCCTTCTGAGGAATAGACTCCCTCTCCATGCCAAGCAGAGTACCTCGTTATCCCTTTTTATGCAGAACCTGGATAACTGGATGGGGAACAGAAAATACAGTCCTGGGATTCCACCTGTGTCCCTGCTGGACAGGGGCATCGGGTGCTGTCTTGTTGGAACAAGGGTTAAATTTCTGGCTAGGCTTGTAAGGGCCTGAGGGCCAATAGCCTGGTAACTTCCTATGATCTTATGATCTTATTCTCTTCAGTGTCATGAGTAGCCAATTGTGTCATTAGATACTCCCACACCCCATAAGAAACACAGACAACATGCAGGGGATTCCTTGTACCACAGGTCTAGCTTGTCTCCATGGTACAGAGGGATGTAGTCCTCTCTATAACACAGGTCACTGGGGTTCGATTAGCAGCTCTTGCACTGGAGGAGCCAAGCTGGAAGAGGGATGACTGAAGGGCCATGTCTCACGCACCTATCCTGGTGGTTGGGGAGGGCTGTGCACACTTGTGCACACAGAGTTGGTGTGATATTCCTGCTGGAGACCATGGAAACCACCACTTTTGTTCCAGGGGGTGGGCAGGGCTGCTTAGAGGGAATACCCACTGCAGAAGTGAGGGGACATCCTCCATGGTCATCCCTTTGCACCCTCTTCGGTGCTCAGTCAGATGTGCGCAGGAATAGGGCCATAAAGCAGAAAATGTCAAATCACCCTTGATGGATGTCTAAATGATGGATCTTCCCAGTCAAACCACATTGTGGTGATGGGGAATGAATGGGAATGGGATGATTGTCTGAGAGATTGCTGATGATTGACCGGCAGCATAGAGCAAAATGAACAAAAAGAAAATGGATGCCACAGTCACTTTGCTTGAAGAACTTGGCTTTCTGGCTAAACTGCACCAAGAGCTAACACTGCACACAAGTGCCCCTTTTTAGAGATGACCCTGAAGCACTGTTGGGTTAAGCAACATTCTCAGTCACACGATTTGTAACTGAACACCAAGGGAATCAAATTCAGGACTACATGGTGAGGCTTATTAGCAATTCACAGGCTTAATTCCCTTTAGACTGCCCCACAAAAATACTTACTTTCTTAGGTAGTGAGTCCCTGTCTGGGCCACACTATGATATACGCTGGTGAGTGATTCACTGACTCAGCTGCACAGAAATTTGTGGCTGAGCAGACAGTGACTCGTGGAACCAAGAGCCAAATAAGAGAATGGTATTGTTAATGGTTCAATGTTAGCAATGAGTTGTTATAGGGACCATACAAAATGTTATCATTATGTGACTGTTTCTAGTTTTTGACAGAATTATTATTTATTTATTTATTTATTTTTGTCTCTGCCCCCATGACCATCTAGTGTCATCCTTTATACATTTGTTCATTCTATCATTCTCCCAAGCATCATAATACACCAGGAGAGGGACATAAGAATCAATGATGATGGTAGTTTTCTGGGAGGGGTTACAGGATTTGTTTTTCTCTGTGTTCTTAACTTTCTCCCTGCAGTGGCTGGCAGCCATTGATAGACACATGGTTGAAGTAGGACCTGCAGCATATCTTCAGAGTTGTGTATTTACACAAACACACAACAAATCCAGATGTAACATTATGTGCTTTTTGGCAGGCCAATGTGCCCATCGTCAACTTTCCTTACTGCTGCTATGCCACCCAGTCTCTTCTGGATGGCAGACATACAGCAGGCCAAAGCAGCACCCCCATGCCCCCGGTGGGTGAGCTGACACTGGTCATTCATTCCCTTTTCCAAACCTAGGCTTACTAATCAAAATGGAGTTTTCAGGACTGCAGTAAGGGCTCCATGTACCACAGAGCTAACTGTTTGACAATGGTGTTTCAAAAATTTGTGGAAAGTATTACAATTTTCTAGAATGTGACTTGGGATGGTTGGAGGGAAAGGGTTAACACTGCATTGATAGAAAGGACTATATCTTTTGTAAAGATTTATTTATTTATTTATTTTTTATTCAAGCCTGGTGGATATTGCACATGATAACATTAGGCTGGTAGGTGGTTCTGGAGATTATAAATGGTAAGGCTACTAGACAAATAATAAATATGATTCAGCAGGAGACCATATGAATGTGATTTGTGTGGATTCATGGCAAGTGCTGCAAGTGGGGATTTTATGGGTGGTGGCCAGAAGGAAGGAAACTCCCTTGGACGTACAAGCAGTGAGGAAGAAGGTTTGGCTCAGACAACACAGGAAGTAAATAAAGACTTGAGTATGCCAGCTACATGTAATCTGAGAAAAGGAAGCTAATTTGGTTAGCTGTGAATGCAGTGATAGTGCAAGGTGGCTTAAATGGAATTCAACAGCTGCTTTTAAATGAGAAGTCAGAGACTGAATGGAAAAGATCTTTGAAGCAGTCTGATTTTGCCTTCTGCATAGCTTTTGTGCTTATGTTATTATTCTTACTTTATGTCTATTGCACTGCCTGTGTTTTGTCTATATTTTATAGAGGTGGGGACACCAGAACTGGTTGGGAAATGTATTTCTGTGTCATAAATCCTCCAAACACTCTCTACTGTTTCCTCATTTTAGTTGCCTGCTGTCAGGTAACTGAAATGGCCATTCTATGTTCTCCATTTTGTAATGTTCTTGCATTATACCATTGTACAATTCCTTGGATTTTTTACTCATGTACCTTTTTGCACATATTTGTATTAAATCTAGCTTATCAGAGCATCCCTTCAACTCTGCCAAATATGTTTGCTTCCTTTCAAATCTGTCCTGTTGAGGAAGAAACTTTGTGTATCATACACGGGCATAATTTCCTTCCAACCCTGTCAACTATGGCACCTATAAAGACACTAGAGGAAATTGATCACCTGAACTCTGCAGTAATCTAGTAGTAATATACTAACATCACAGTTCTGTATAGATAGCTAGCTAGATAGATGTATATATTATTTATGTACTGACATCTGCTCTTCATCATTCACTGGAAAGGGGTTTTAGGCTTGAGTTCCTTTTTATGATGTAGTGCATTTATTGCAACACAATTTCCTTCAGAATCTCTACAAGTGCCTGTGTCTCATCTCTGTATCTTTTTATCTTGAGATTGTCCATCACCCAGGCTTTCTTTTTTTAACAAGCTCGTGTCTAACATGAATTTTCAGAAGGGATATTTCAGCATTCTGCGTTTAAAAGGCAATTACATTTTTCCTAATAATTCAGGTAGTTAACTGAATAACCTTGTAGGTTACCACTTTTTCTTTTTATCAGCTAGAATCATGGTTAAGTAATATGTGAAGTTTGTAGTAACCTAGGTAGTAGGCAGATATAGGCTATAGGTGTGGCTTTAAGTGTTCGGTGAGTCATTTGATATAGAACTTCAGAAAAATTTAGTAACAGATCAGGCAGGCAGCCTTGGAATGGGTCATAAGGCGGTAGCATGGGTGCACATGCAACAGTTGGTCAACAATGGTCACAGAATATTATAAAAATGGAGTCTGCTCAGATGAAGAGATTATTACACCGGGATACTAAAGGAGTTGGCACTTGCAACATTCTGTCACCGCAGAAGGTTTGGAGGGAAGGCTGTGTCTTTTTGCTAATGACACAAATATGCGCAGCTGGCTTGATACAGAAAAAGGTATAGAAAGGACGAAAAGAAACTTAGCAAGATTGGAGAAATGGTCCAAAACACAGCAACTTAAATTAAAAAAAAAAAAAAAAAAACAAGCACAAAATAATTCATCCTCATATAACTGACTGCATGTCACAAACTGCAGAAGTAGAGAGCCAGGCTCAAGTAGCAGGCTCAGGTGCAGAAGGATGCAGCTGAGAAGAGAAGAAAGTGAGTGGCTGGTGCTAGCTCAACCATCACAGTGGAAGGATGTTGGCAAAGTCCTATTACAGGAGTGCTGTCTGAAGGAAAGCCAGTAAATATGGTCGTATACACAGGGACTCAGGGATATCAGCCCACAAAAGAGTATACTAGCATTCTAGCCAAACATCATGGGTTTGTAGAAGCATGCATTCATGTGGTTTCAGGACAGCAGATATTATATATATAGTCCAGTGCCAAAAGCAGCAGGAATAAGGTGCATTCTCAAAAAAATCCAAGCTAGCAGTGGAAAATAGTCAACCAGTTTCTAGCCATTAGAGGCCTGTTGAAATTCCAAGGACCATAATGTGATCCTCAGAATAATAGAACTGAAACTGAGAATGGTGGTAGGTGTAGATTACGTTTGAGAATGTGGTACTTTGGGATATTTCCTTTTCTCTGTCTGGCATACAAATTTCTTGAAGTACATTGGGCATGGGAAGGTAAAATATTTTAAAGCTGCGACAGCGACTTTTGCAATTCACTATTTATTGTTTGAATTGCAGTTTATTTTTCATTGTCATGACTTGTTAAGATCAGGTGTCACTCTTCCCACAGAGAATCCTTTCTGTCACCCTGACTGCTTGAAAGAATTCACTGAGGTTACCAGAAATATACTCTATACGGGAAAAAAGAGATCCTATTTGGTTATATGGGGTGCTAATGCAAAGGTAGAACAAGTTAGCAAAAGGGGCAGTGAGGGAATCTGAGAGAGTTAGGTGATAAGTTTGTAAGAGCCAAAAAAGATAATGCATCTGAAAAGCAATAACCTGTGAAAGGAGTACATAGCTTTTAACAATAATAACACTGGAAAGGGGTGCAGTGGTTGTTATATCCTATTACCTAGAGGTAAGCAAGTCATTATATGAAACAATAAAGAAGACAGGATGGATACTGACAAGGAGATAAAGAGGTATTGCAATTATAAAACTGTTAATGTCCTATTTGGGTTACTGTGTGTAGTTTTGAAGCTCTATTTTTCACCAGGACATAGCAAAGATAGAGGCACCCCAGAGGAGGACTTCAAAATGATGCATGGCCTTTACCAGAAACAATGTAAAGAAAGAATACAGAAACTTAGTATGTAGAGCTTTGAAGACATGAGGCAGAGGAGAATTTTTTTTGGATACTTTTTGCACCCATCCTAATCACGCTCAGCTTACCCTCTGCATAGTCAAGGGCCATCAGTTGCTGTACCCACTGCTAGTCCTTATAACGATAAAGTTCAAGGTTGACAGTCCTGCCGCTAGCATTCATTGGGAAGGGGATATTTATGTGTTTGGCCAGTGCTAGACTGGCCGTGTGAGTCCTATTTGGCAGAGCATTCAAGGATCATTCAATGAACTTAAAGAAGGGGATATAAACATCCACCTCCTGGACGTCTGCATATTGTGGCATGTCTACACCCTTCTTCATGCATCCTTGGTCTCTACCAGACAGTCCAGCTTGAGGTTCTGCCCAGAGCCTCCCATCTTTGACCTACCTTTAGAAAGAGGTGAGCAACAATTACTTTTTATTCCTTCCTTCACCTAACCCTTCACTGCAATTGATAGTAATTAAACCAAAGTCATTATTGGTGCAGATGGTCACCTGCCCGTCAAACCACAGTGCTGGGTCAAAGATATGATTAGCCCCTTCGGTAGCCCAAGGGGAATCTGAAAAGTCCACACAGGTAGAGTCTTTCAAAAATGAGAGGTAAATGAGGACAAGACGGTATAGTTTAATATTGCAAAGGGGAAAGCTTAAGAGTGAAATAAGTATGTTTTCCCACAGAAAGGACAGTGGATGATTGATGCAGCCTTCTTCAAGAGGGAGTCGCATCAACAACTTTGTCAGAATTCAGGAATGTTAATGACAGCTATAAAGTATGTTAGGTAGAAAGAAGAAAAAGAAAAAAAAAAGAAGTTGCTGATTATGTAGGATGTGCATCTTATGCAGAAGGTAGGGAAATGGGCAGATCATGTGAAACAAGCAGCCGCTATCTGCCGTCAGAATCTATTTTTGATATTTCTTGACTCAGGTTTAAGCACTCAGCAGTTTTTGAAAACACACACACAAAAATAGGCATACAGATACACATACACATATACATGCACACATGTACACACACAAAAATATACCCAAAGAACATATCTGTACATGTGCACTTGTGCCGGCGCGCACGCATGCACACACACACACACACACACACACACACACACACACACACACACACACACACACACACACACACAGAGTTCAAAATGAATTATGATATGATTTTTCTTTTCTAATTTACAAATTTTATTTGGGATGTTTTGTGTTAATCTATCTTTGTTACATTATTGTTACCTTCAAATAGTTTTCCAAGACTGAAGATCATGGTCTGGATTCCCTGACTGTTGGACCATACTGAAATGCGCACACTTCAGAAAGGTTGGACATTTAGGTTAAAAAACATGTATCTTCTGTCTTTTTAGAAGTCCCTTTCCATGTTCTCTTTTGTGCTGCATGGTACTTTCTGATGGCAGGGCCTGCAAGGTACTTTCTGACAGCATTGTGCATTTCCTAAAAGTTTGCTGCTTCCTCTGGATAATTTTCCCATCAATTTTAAAGCATCTCACAGTATCTTCAGAAGTTTCCTCCTTGTAGGAACTTATTTTATATAAGTTAATTTAATTATTTTTACAAGATGTATTACTGTCACATCTTTCTCCTCATAACCATAAGTTTCCCCATTACACTTGAAAAGAAAAAAATGGAGTCACAGTTGCCTTCATTCTTTTCTTTACTTATCTTTATACTTTAAAAAAATGTATTTCTACAGCAAATATAGTTAGTACATTATCCTTATAAATCTGATTGTACTCTTTCAAGTTCATTCTACAGTAAATTACGTTACCTTGATTCTCCAAACATATCATTATGTTACTATTGAGTAATATATTTTTCATCTCTCATTTTCTCTGACTTGATCAGCTCAGAGATCCATATTGTTCTCAAAGAAGTGATTCAGCCAGCCATCCTAAAATGGGAATTGTGTAGGGAAAAAAAAATTATTTAAAAACAGTATATTTATTAGTCTTCTTAAATGGAAAATGTAGCTGTGTAATTTTAGTAGCTTTAAGTAACATATTTCTCATTTTGTCTCAGCATATCATATCATGCCAAGGCCAGCCTCTAGCTTTGGCCTCCTACTGTCTTCATGTTCTTCCTCCTCATCTTAAACATTTAAGTATATTTTCTGAGTTCTGCAGCAAGCCTGTAGGAATTCAGACTATGGGGGATATTCAGAAACATTTGTAGTGACACAGAGCTAAATCTCCAAGATCCTGCAGTGCAGTGTAGTCTGATACTGCTGACATATGGAGTAGGATCGGCATAGTGCCAGTATTCTGACAAAAGAATCTCTAGAGGAAATTAGAGCAGCTGTGTTACTGGTAGTAATTGTCCTACTAAACTGTAGTGATACGGCCTCACTAAGAGCAATATGACAAGAACAGTATGGTGACGTACCCAAGGCTATGCACCTTTACATGTGAGATGAACTTCCTCATATTTGCAGTTCAGACACTGTTGGCAGAACACAGAAGGTCAGCACAGTAAAGTGACAGTCCACTCATTATATAAATGGGGAGGACAAAGAGAAATAATAAAGACAGAGCATGGGGGAAAGGGTACACAATGTTAGCCCTATGGAATGATAGACTGAGGGTAAGAGCAATTTTTGTCAGGGGTTAGGTTCCCATTTTGTATTTTCAAAGGAGCTGTGACAGGGAAGGTAACAAGGAGTTTTGTGTGAGAAGTACAGAGGGAGTATGAAAGGCAGTAGGGTCAGAATAATAAACATTAAACATAGATATAGATAGGTATGCCCCCAAAGATGAGGACAACAGTGAAGGGATGCAGCCATAAAAGAATTTAACCCTATATCATTAATTCCAGTAATTGCTATTCAAGTGGTCTAACTGTTGGTATTAAACTCTAGTTTCATTGACATGTACTGAGTGTATGTCAGGCTAATTCAGGACTAGTGTTTGTATTAAGGCAGTTCCAGACAGTCAGCTCAGAGTTAAGGGTCTAATTGTTTTTCTCTCCCACTTTTTAAATTCACTGTATCTGTTGTTGTCTCCCCCTTATGATAATTTAACAACACAATTCCTTCCCTCTTTCTGTTTATTGGCTGTTGACATTAAGCACATAAGTATTATTTTGCAAAGTCTCTGACCTTAAACTATTCACAGAATAAAACATCTTTGATAAAATTTTTCTTAATATTGTGTGCACCGATATTGCTTGCACTGATTTTAGTATTAAATTAGTGAGGTTTTACTATTGTTTACTAGTTCCTCGTGTTGGCAGAAGAAGATTTCCAGGTTAGTTGTTTTGTATTGAACTTTAAATACTCAATAGCAAGTCCATCCAAACATTATCATAAACAAACCAAATTCCAAGCAGTTACAGTAACCCCTGCACCCAGAGTAATTTCTGTTGGAATCATGAGAGCCAGAATTTCCCCACAACTTCTCTAGTCAGCCTGATTGAGATGGGCACCTTGAGGCAGTGTAAGAATTGTCTCATTCTGTCTGATGATCTATTATTCTAACAGCATAATACAGTGTGTGAGAGATGTTACACATACAATGTCCTTAGAGGCAAAAATTTCACACACAGTAAAACCAGCCACACTAAGCACCCCCAACTTTCCATTAAATGCTGGGGCCAGTCACAGAGATAAGGCAATGAGGCACAGCACATCTGAGCTTCCATTAAGGTGATGGGGTCTTACTTGGCCTATCATTTTCCCCTCCCCTTTGTGACAGAGTGGTATGGTCCCTGAGTGGGTGTGCAATGTAGGCTAGGGGTGTATCATCTTGCCTCCACAGCGGCTCAGCCAGGCTTACTTCTACCTACTGATCATGCCTCTCCTGCAACATCCTTAGCCTCCACCAGGGATCATCAAGAGACATCCATATACCATCCTTCCCTGGGATAGGCACACCCATCCCTCCCTGCCACTCCATTATTCACCCAAGACACTAATCAAATCAGGGTCTCCTGGGTTGTAGTCAGGACTTTATCCATCTACTCCACCAGAGCAGCTACCCTGGAGGACGTTGACATCAGTGCAATGACCAAGACGTGATTTAAAATGGAGGAGATCACTCTGGCTATTACCCCTTTCACACACTTAGATCTACTGTGCAGGAGAGGAAAAAAAGTAGAGATGTCTCAGTCTTCATTCAAAATAGACTCACATCAAGGCTGGTAAAGAAACATGATGCACTAGAGTTTCTTTATATCCAAATAATCATCAGAAAGGTCCCGTACCATATATTAGCTAGCTATAGAATTTTCCCTATGACCCAGAAAGCCACAATGCTTATCTACAGGAACTAGAATCACTTACTATTAAACCTAATACCATTTTCCTAAGTGATCAAAACTATCAAACTTTAGACTGGGAACTCTACACCACCACTAGTGCAGATGCACAGAGATTCCTTGACTTTGTCAATACAAATGGCCTGGAACAATTAGTAGAATACGCACAAGGGGGAATAACATTTTGGACCATCTTGCATCCTGTTCTTACTAATGTAGGGGCATCTTGCAACATCCCTTGCATACCTTCCTCTCTTGTTAGGTCTGACCATAAAGCCATTTCCTTTAAAATAAAACTGAAACCAGAGATCCCTTCCACCCCAGATACCTTCAGAAATTTCTCTAAGACAAACTGTCTACTCCTAAGTGATACATTAGCAAGCTTCAAATCCCACTAAACCTAATTAACTCCACTGAATATGCAGAAATGTACACCACCACACTATACCAACATGTAAACAGCTGCATAGATGCAGCTGTACCCCACAGGAACAAGAGCAGGGAAAACCCCAGAAATAAACCTGCATGGTGGATCCATAACATCAACAAGCTTTATAACAAAAGAAAGAGTATTCTAACCAAAATAAGATTATTTTTTTTCCAGAATGATAGAGCCATTGTCACTGAAATAAACAAACAAATCAGGAGCTTAATAAAATCCATCAAAGCCAAGTTTGAGGCTAAAATAGTTACCCAAACCAAAGACAATCACAGGGCCTTTTTTTAGTTATGTTTGTAATCTCAAAAGTACAACACAGCAATATGCTGAGCTGGAGATATAGCAAACCTACTGGCTGATAAATTTAGCTCTATCTTTATCCCTCTCTGTCTTCCATCTGTCCCTAAAGATATATCTGAAACTGAATCACCTTTAGCAGTGGCAGATCCAGAAGAGATATGGATGGGGGAGCCTTTGTCAGCTGAACATCAGCTCTACGTATTACTCAGTTCTGCACACCCTAAATTAAACAAAAAATGCATCCCTCCTTTTTTCTTGAAGCTGAGAGGTACAGGAATATTAAGCTGACCACTGATTTCCACAAAAACAGTAAACTTATTCCACAAATTCAGCTACAACAAAACCTGTTGAGAATTAAGAATGTAGAATCTTGCCCAACAAGGAGGAAGGGAGAGGGAAAGCTGTAATGCAGTATGGGAATAGAGGACACACATACCCTGGGTGCAACAGAACTTCACACCATTTTCTCTTTTTTTCAGAAATGCAATTAAGTTGAACACTGTTTTTTACAAAGTCAGTAAACAGAATGCTTATTGCATTAATGAAGTCATGAACATAAATATTGACAGATGCTATAAAGAATTAATTTTATTTGTAGTATAACAAAACAAAGCGGGAAAGTACAATAAAATATGGAATTCAAGAGGAAAAGAGGGCCCTAGTTAGGCATAATACAACTCATTATTTCTGCACATTTTCAGTCCACTACACACATCCAAGAGCTGTAGATCCAAAGTCAGTACACATCAAAGTAATTGTTTTGAGGCTATGAATGCAGTCTTAGCAAACCAGAAGTCTCAGTTTACAGAGAGGCTGGAAGGTGTATCCCTTTATTCAGTGTCTTATAAACCTTTGATGGGAGAACTCCGTCTCACTTACTATGCCATTAGAGACCTGACTGTCCTGAACCTCTTGTTTTTCTGCATCTCCGATGTCTCTACTAGTACTAAAACTAGGGACCTAATGTTTTGCCAGCAGATACAAAAAACATGATGGAGGGAGAGTTTCATAAAGCAGTACCTCCCAAACCTCTGAAATAAACTTCCCCTGCATGTTAATCATTGCGACTCACTATAGTCCTTTAAACATAAACTAGATTTCTTTGGTATTCACAAATATATTCCTGGATCAATTGATATACTCAATGTACTCTGGGATCGATTGGTATAGCACTCCTGGAAAAAGGAGGGTACTGGCAACTTGTGAATTTTCAAATTTGCATTTACACAGACTTAAGCAATGTCATAATAAAATAGCCAAATTTGCAAAAAGCTATAAAAGTAAAGAACATCACTGCCTATCCCTCAGAGAATTAAATTGGTTAGAAACCACATCATGTAGCTCTTTATCAGCTAACTGCTAGACACATACTACTCTGTAAATCAGAAAACTGCCCAGCCCTTAACTTAATAAGCTGCTTCTTCTCAATACAATTTTACATTCTCGAAGAAAAATTATTAATCACTGTAACTAATCATCTAATACTGCAGTTCTCTCTATATTCAAATAGTGTAGCTAAACTATAGAAATCACATCTCACTGTCACTGAAATCCATTCAGAATGCAAACTTATTTAAAACACAACTAAAACTTCACCCATCAATGGATCTGCTCCTATACATGTCCAGGATAAATGTTACATTTATCTTCAGCTTGCCATATTGTCAAAACATTTCTCTTCATTCAGAATCCTATACCCCACCAATCTTCACCAATACAACAGCCTCTGAGCCACACACATAGTTTTGTGGCACTGCTCATCCTATATGCTATACTTCTAATATAAACCTTAAGGTAGCCATGTATATAATTATCTATGAATCTGCTTTATACCCCACCTATTAACACTTTCTGCCCTACCTAGTTCCTTCCCTCACCACTACTTCTTTGAATTTCTGTGCACTAATCACAAATCATTTATTAACTGCAAAAACAACTTGGCTGAAGGAATTTGATAAGATAGTAGTTGTTGAGCTTGATTTTGTAGGGTGGACAATCTGCTGTGTGGTAACATTGATATTTGGGAAACAGTATCCAGATGAGCACTTACAAACTCCAGGATTTGTGTAGAAGAGAACTGTGACTTGTCACTTGCATCTTCTAATACTGCCTATTATTAGCTGGTAAGTTGTTTAGTTAAAAAAGCAAGACCCAAAAAAAGTTCTGGATGCCATAAGGAGCTATGGGTGTGCTGAGTTCAATAGGACAGCTGAAAAATGCATATTCACAGCTAGAGGGGTTGAGGGGTTTGACATGCAGGTCCTCCCTGCGGTCACATGGGTTTCCTACGGGTGCTCCGGTTTCCTCCCACATTCCAAAGACATGCAGTAGGTGGACTGGACACTCTAAATTGGCCGTAGGTGAGAGTGTGCACACAAGTGAGTGGTAAGAATGAACCACCGCAGCAAGACTAGCCACCCAGCAGTGTAAACCTTGGCTTGAGATGAGTGTCACTGCAAAAGGGACACCCCGACCCTTTGTGCAAAATGGAAAAAGGGGTCGAGGATGGATGGTTGGTGTGATATGCCATAGTGGGAGATGGGGAAATTCATTGTCAATGTCCAGTTATATCAAATTATACCTGATATATGACTATTAGTTAGCAATTATGAAAACACACAATATTTCCATGTGTATTTAATATTTCAGAAAACAAGTGATTTACAAACTGTTGCATCATCTCAGGTGAAACCTTAGATGTCGGTTTAAGAAAACTGTCTGATATTTGCATTGTAAGTTGCACATCTTGAGAGATATTCATTATTATTTATATTGCTAACTATTAAGCATATATGTTGTCATGTGAAAGCTTGTCTGATTAACAAAAATATTCTAACAATATATGTCTAGACTATGTAGTTTTCAAGATATGAAAATTTGTTTGTGAAAGTTTAGCAAAAAAATATAACTTGGGGTTTGAGTACATTACAGTATATATTGTATTTATGGACAGACTATGAATGCACTATTATTACTGTAAACAATACTTCTTACTGATAGCATTGCTATTTGCACAGTTTTAATAGCTTTTAGTACCCTCCACAATATTTTTAATTTTATTTTTGAGAAAATGGTCAGGAATGCAAGCTGTGAGTAGACTGCTAGAGTTGTGACATTCCACACAACAAAGGAGTTAACAAGTTAACAGTTAAAAATAAAACCAATCATCACACAGGAAAAGACCTTGTGCTACAGACTGTACTGATAAATCTCATAACATTTGTAATATTACTCACTGAATCAAGGAGAGGTTGTAGATTAAAACAAATATGTTCTTCTTAGCCCAAATCATTTACCACTGTGATTTACCAGCAAGCTGACTGTCAACAGAGTAATCTGATTACTTCACCACAGAAGAAACATGACCCTTATAGTAGCAGCTCCTGAAATACAGTTAGTTAGACAGTGTGGATGATCATCTGTGACAAAGAAATGATCTTGCGCTTCAACTGGGCTCACAAGCCACATCTACAAGTTAGAGAAAAAAGAATACAGCAGCAAAGGTTCTGCCACTAAATGCAGTACTGATTTTGTTGGTAGAATGTTTGATGCTGTTTTTTTTTTTTAACCATGTACTAACCAAATAATGTCTGTCCAGCAGTTATTTGGATTTTACAACTCTAGCCAATCATGGTCTTCAAGATAGGGGAATAGCAAAGCACTATAGAAAAACTGTGCCTGATTGGCCCATTAATTTCAACAAGAATTAAAGAAAAGAAAAAAAGAAAAAGAAAAAGAAAAAAAAAAACACAGCAGAGCTCTGCCCTAGGGAGATGTATGTGTGCTTACCCATAGCCCCTACTTTCATTTATCAGATCTAAATGGAGCCACTTTAGCCTCCCCTGGGCTCTGAGATCGCTACCCTTAGGAGATACATGTGTGCTTAACAGTAAACTGTCTAAGTAACTCACCCCTCATGCACATAACCTCTCAACCTCTTGGTCCAAAAAATCTGGACAAAGTCTAAAATAATGGGGGGAGAAAGACTCAAAAATAGGGAAAGATTTTAAATATTACTCTTATAAATTTAGCAAATTGATAGAATAACAGGATTTGTTTCTGAAGGAAGGCTATGAAGTCTGAAACTCAAATGTATGTCATTATTTAGTGATTCCACGCTTCAGTGATTTGCCAGAAAACCAGAGGCGGCTGGTGACTTCAAATCAAAGGGGGGCTGCAGGAGACAGGTGAATGGGTGGGGTCAATGGGAAGGGGTGCGGCCAACTAGAAAGGGGAGGAGCTATGCTCAAAAACACAAAAACTAACTAGATACACTGCCCTGGGTGCCAAACCATCATTATGAGAGTCCAATCAAGACAAAATGAAGTGTAGAAGAATAAAAATATTTCAATGCATTGGCTGCATGACAGCTTACTTAATATCTAGATGGAAACAAAAAGGTTGTGAGGCATGAAAAAATAAATTACTTTTTAAATACATTAATGGAATGCCAGTCAAAATCAAGTATAAGAAAAACAAGCAGCACTCAACTCAAACCACTTCTTGCACTGCAGTTCTGATTATAATTTATATTCAGCTTTATTAAAGTACCAAGTAACATGCTGAAAGTAAAAATCTCTGATGCCCCCACTTGTAAAAATGTTTCTTATCCAAATAAAGACCTGCTGCCTGACAACTATCTACTTGTTTCATGGGGAAAACTTAATCAAAGTAAAAAATGAAAAGCAAACAAGAAATAAGCTCAAGATACATTGCTTAAAAGGATTACTGTACAGGTTATGGACCACACGATTGGCATTCTGTTTAGTTTACGGATAAAGCCTGCAGAGATGTTTGGAAGTCTCCAAGTGTAATGAGCTTCTTAAAATAATGTGATCCTGTCCTTTATTACAAATACTGTCATATGCATTTCAATACCAAAGGCTTATACATTATCTAGTTAAGTATTCTCTACATGGCAACAACAGAAAGGCTTTCAATGTTGGCAATTCTTTAACAGTATGCTTATTAAAGCTTACTTGCATCTTACAATCTCAGCCAAGCTTACTTGATGGCCATTAAAGTATTGCTACTTAAACATAGAGCAATAGGCACTTTGAGTAATAAGCATAAATCAACAGTACAAAAATATGACAGAAACCAGACCATTCTGCAAAAATCAAGGACAGATGAAAAGCCACTCTAGTACTTGCGTCTACCTTGGATGGGGGGATACTCTGCACATTTACACTGCATAACTACTCCTTGCCTTGCTTTGAAACATCCAGAGTCACTACATGGGGGAATGGGGTGCAACAAGTATGTCACAATTTGAAATGTCTCTGGCTGACTGTGATGGCCCTGACACATTTGTCATACCTCTCAACTTCAGAGCAAGAAATCTGGACAAAGCCATATAAAGTGGGACAAAGGCCCAAAAATAAGGACAATTTTTAAAATATTGCTCTTATAAACTTAGAAAGATAATAGAATAGGTCTTGCATTAGTATGAATTTTCTGAATGGTATGAAATCTGAAACTCAAATGTCTGTCATTATTTTCTAACTTCAGTCTTTAATGATTTGTCACTAATTTGCCAAAAAAACACAATTTTATGAAAAATGGACCAAAATGTGATGTAAAAATATAAAATAGCCACACAATACAGCTGGGAACCTGTCAAAGAAGGGACACTTTAATATTAGTACTGCTAACTTGAGCAGCTGACAAAATAAAAGAATCTACATGCATTTCTGAAATAAAAGTAATCTATAACTCTGATTATTACAGTTATTTCTTAATTGTAAACCCTCCATGTTTTCTTCCAAAATTTCTATTTTGCAGAGGGATTATTAGGGGGAAGAGCAACATTTTGAACCAAAATCAGGGACAGTTGAGAGGTTTGGCTATGCCTAATTATATAAAGCAATTTATTTGCATGTACCTCTCAACCTGTTAATGCAATAAATCTGGACAAGGCCAAATATATTGGGGGAACATATAAACAGTACTAAAAATTGCTCTTGTATAAACTGAGACAATTGATAGAACAGGTCTTACTTTAGCATGCATTTTTCTGAAGGTTATGAAGTCTGAAACTCAGTGTGTCATTATTTAGTGACTTAATTCCTAAATGATTTGCCAGAAAACCACAAATTTTATGAGGAACAAACCAATATTATCTTTCAATAGAATTATGTATTTTTCCACAATAAATAAAAAACATACATAATTCAATCAACATAGTACACTATTAAAAAACTGTCAACCACTCAAATGTTTAAGGGGAAAAGTTTAACATTTAAAAAAAGCAAATTACTATCAGATTATTAAAACAATGAAGTGTAAACAAAGAGGTAAAATACCTAACTGTAATTAAGTTCAGATAATAAAATCATGGGAAATGGTTATAAAACATATACAATGTTTAAGGAAATAGCTGTTCCCTTTATCAATATAGTTTTGTGTAAGGTAGCAAGATGACAACAGTAAAACAAGTGACATGAAACACTTTTAAGATAGTGTGCCAAAACATGAATTGTTACCAAGACAACTTAGAATCACTGGAAGTATATGCATACAAAGCCTCTAAAACACTTACTACATTACAAAAAAGGCAGATATACCATTAGCAATAAAACATTTATATGCCAGTCCAAATGAATAAAATATTCAGTATTTTCCAAAAAATACCAGGGATACAGCAATGCTGTCCAGTGACTCCAGCTTTAATTATACTAGCCACTGTATTAATTCTAGATACCATCACCAAATATATATATATATATATATATATATATATATAGAACATAAAGAGACAAATGCATTAAAATGTTTGAAAGCGTGTTATTCCACTGCACAAAGGAGATGATATCCGGTGTAGGGAAACTACAGACTTATAAGCCTGAACTGTACATTGGATAAATGCTTTGAAAGGGTACTACTAAACTGCACATAGACAAACAATTACATCACATACCAGGAGATCATGTACAATAAAATTGATTATGTTTTTTACTAATGTTCTTGATGTTGTAAACTGTAGTCTCAGTAGAACACATTTTTTAGACCTTGCTAAAGCATCTGTACCACACTGTACTATTGTTGCCATACTATCTGAATAAAATATAAACACTTGTATCATCAATGGGTCATAAAGTGACTAAAAGATACAGAACCCAGTGTTAAAATCAGAAAGATATTAAGATCTTTTTCTCTGTGAGTAAAGTTGTGCGTCAAAGATCAGTCGTATTCTATTCTATTCTATTCCTGTTTATTTATGTCTGCTATTCCTACCACCCAGAATATCTGCGTATCTAACCTTACTGGTTTTGCCAGGATAGCTGCAGCAGTGTAATCTTACCTAGACAACTCATACTGTTAGTTGAACAACTACCAAGTAAACTTTAACACCAGCAAATGTAAAGTGATGCATTTAGGTAACTTAAACAACCAGTACACTTATGCACAGTACTAGAAGGATGTAAAAAATCCACAGACCTACGGACTAAACAAAGAGCTAACCTTTTTTGGCAAACATGCTGCCATGGTAGTCAGAAAAAAAAGTAACTTTCTATTAAAACAATTATGTAGAATAACTATGTAGAATAAGAGGGTGCACCGTGAACCATAAAAGCTTAAATCAAAGCACAGCTCCAAATATTAAAAACGAGTTTAATAAGACAAAACAAAAAAACAGACTGCAGTTAGGTAAGCGCTTTCACGTTAGATTTAACGCTTCATCAGACATTTAGGCAGTCCCAACACATCCGTTTAAGTATGTATGACAACAACATTGTCTGTTCAAATCAACAAATCAAAACAAAGCAATTGACATGGCATTAAACGCAATGCAAACATCATAAAAAATTGATAAAAAACAACAATATAAAACTATGAACTAATGCCTAAGTGGTCTATTAGCTAAGAAAGGTTTGAGCGCTAATCTGTCATTTAACCCAAACTTATGTGCTTGTAGTTTTAATATCCATTTGCCCTCCCTTTCTTCAACGTTATTTTTGATATTGCCTAATCTACCATTTTTAACAACTAACTCCAAGACCTGGAATTTGAAATTATGTGCATGGCCTTGTTCCATTACATGTTTAGCTAGGGCATTGGTAGCATTGCCCTTAGCAATGGCATAGATGTGTTCTCTGATGCGTTCACGTAAAGTTCTTGTTTCTATTAAAACAATCTTGAAATCAGTTATAGGCACAATATATTCGTCTCCATCTAACCATTTAAGAATATGGTTAGACCAATGTGAAAGTATGGTACTATTTTTTGCAAGGCTGGACCAACGGACTGTCACAAGTTAGAAAAAAAAAATCAGAAGTATTTCACAAAACAAACTATATACCTTACGGTTTTAGGATATGTTAAAAGATGGAAGAACCTGGGTTGTATTTAGTTGATTCACGACACTCAGTGGCAGTGCACTCCACAAGTCCTACAACCGAAACTGGCTGTAACTGTTTGCTTCTCACTCTTTTCCCAGCACATAAAGCCCGGGAAGAGAGCGACAACCAATCAGCAGCCATTTAGCCTAAGCACGTCATGTACGTGCCTGCGGACGTCGCAGTCCGAACCCCTTCCAATTCTATGCAGTTTGGAACCGCATAGACTGCTGGGCATCACACTGATGCCTTAATTTCCTCACCGGGCTGCAGCAAAAACAAAAAAAAGTCTTTATTTTAAATCGCCGCAACCCGAGACGTTCAAAGTGCGCATGCGCGTACTCGCCGAGGCAGAGTCACGGAGTCAGACTAGAACTGCAACTGAACTTGAGACAGTAAACAAAAATACACAAAAAGGTACTTTTTTCTTTTTTTTGCTGAGGGGGCTGCAGTCTGGCAGTCCGATGCCACGAGCCGCACCTGCAGAAAACCACAAATTTTATGAGGAACAGACCAAAAATATGATGCAAAAATATGGACAGTTGAGAGATATGCTCATGCAGCAGACAGCTATCTGGGTCCATATGCTGCATTATGGTAAGCCTTTAGGTTAGCTACCTTCATGCAGGATGGCGAGCCAACATCAGATGATAACTAGAGTTGTGTATCAGTGCTTGCCCCCCACATTCTCAATTAATCTTTTGTTTTAATCCCATTCAGAGCAATGGGTTTAATGACCAGACAACAAGGCTTCACTGCAGGATGACTTGATCCTCGCAGCTGAACAGTTTGACCATGTTTAGCCACACTTCCGAGTTAATGACTTAAAGAACTGGAAAAAAAGCGGTAAAACATTTGCTCTTTTTTCTGTTCTTTTAAAGTTTAAGTCATTAAAGAGGAAGTGTGACTTAACACATTTAAACTGTTCAGTTGCGAGGATGAAGTCATTTTACATGGTTAGCCCTGTTGTCTAGTCATTTAAACCAATTTCACCAAACTGGATAGTTGAAAAGCGATACAATGGAGGAGTTTCAGCTTCCCTAGCCTCCCTGGTAAATCTGCCACTGTCTAGTTATCATGCAAGACTATGTCCTAAAAGCACCATGAAAAGCTAAAAATACTGCATTGATGGGTCTTGACAGTATCCCAAAAAGCATCTTAAATAGCATGAAGCGCATTTTAGCCACACTCTTCAACCTTAGGTTTCATACAGGTTTGTTACTAGCAAATGTAGAACAGCTACAATTATTCCCCTGCATAAGGGAGGACCTTCCACACACCCAGGCAATTACAAACCCATAAGTCTGACCAGCCTCATTTGTAAAGCTATGGAAAGACTTATCATGGAACTAATCAATAAGGACATAGCAAACCTCCAAATGCTGGACCCTTCTCAGTTTGGATTCATCAGGGAAAGGTCATGCTCACTCAGCCTGGTGGACTTTTTTGAAAAGGTCAATAAAGCATTGGATGAAAGCAAAATGGTACACACTGCATACCTCAACCTGGCCAAAGCTTTTGACACAACCCCCCCACTCCAGCATAGTAGGAAAGTTGAATAAACTGGGAATAAAACCCTATGTCACCCACTGGATTGCCAACTGGCTCACAGATAGGATGCAGGGAATCAAAAGGGGAAGTTATTTCTACAAACAGACTGTTCACCTGTTGAGCCTCCCCCCCCCCCCAGTGTTTTGTGCTGGGACCTCTTATTTGGCCAATACCAAAGGGATCTGCCTAATTAAGTTTACAGATGACATCAAGCTAGGACTAGTCACTAAATCCCCAAATGACTTAGCCATCCTGCAGGAAGGTTGGTACCTAATAAATACCTGTTGCCAAAATCATGGACTGAAACTAAATGCCAAAAATTGTGTCAATGTATCCTTTAGGAAATCATCTACCACAGGGAACTACCACATTGACAATATGCCCCTAAAATTTGACCAGTTTTTTGAGATTTGGGAATTTATGTGGGCAATGACATAACCTTTTACCAACATGTATCCATTGCTATAAGAAAGCCCTTCTATATTGCACATTTTATAAACAAAGGGTTTGGGTCAAGACCTAGGGATGTCACTATTGCCCTTTAATCTGACCTCATTAGGCCACTCATAATAGTACAATAGTATAATAGTATAATGCCCCCTTTGGCATGCATCTGCCCAGACACATGCAACAAATGAACTACCCACAGAGATACCTTATAAAAGGATACAAGGTCTAAACAATATGTCTTACATTGACTGACCCAGGCCCTGTCACTATACTCTGTATCCTACAGACTACTAAGAGGTGAACTGTGTCTAGCAAACAAGGCATCCTCCAACCCAGTATTTTTTTTGTTTAAACAAGAAACATTTTTATTAAATTATCACATATGACATAGGCAATCATACATTTGTTTAATGAAAACAAACCATATCGACATAATCTTAGTTGTAAGCATTATACTTTACAAACGATATTGGCATAATTTTAGTCAAAAATATTATACATCACTTGTAATCAAGGGCGCCTGCAGGCAGGTGCAGGGGGGTGCACTTGCACCCCCCTGGAATCGGCTAGATAATTTCAAAAAAATTTTTTTTTTTTTTTTACGTGCGTTCTTCTTTAAGAAGAAAGAAGTCCGAACAGTCCAGTCGCGGGCATGCTGACATCATCGCTGTCAGTTAGAAGTTTGTGAGTGGGAACTCACACAGACGGGTTTACAAGCAGGATGATTCGAGTGGGACCTGAATCGAACGGAAGATGGGACCTGAAACGGAAGGAAGATGGGACACTTTCAGGTAGAGGTGTGTGTGTGTGTGTGTGTGTGTGTGTGTGTGTGTGTGTGTGTGTGTGTGTGTGTGTGTGTGTGTGTAAAATGCCCCAGGTGTACATGGTGGTGGGTAGAGAATAAGGCTTGAACCCTGTACCTTGGGCCCAAGTGGCAAGAGCCTGAATTCCCTACCCACCACCATTTGTAAAAATGTTGCAGGATTTTCCCTCATACTTTTTCTGTTCCTCATAAAATCTGTGGTTTCTGCATTTGTGTCCTTGTTGCCTGACAGATACATGTTCTCTGGTTTTATTCTTGGCTGTCTGGAGTGTTTCTCCCTGGGCCTCTGCTAAAAATTAGCTTTTTTTTTTCAAAGTCAGACTTTCCTGGTTAACAAAAGTTAAAAAAAATGGACACACTTCAATATCACACTTCATATTCTTCAGAAAGTGCATGGTAACAAAAGCTTTTATTCTAGCAATTTTCTAAGTGTACAAGATGGATATTTGAAATGTATCCCTGTGTTTGGGACTGTATTCCCCCCATTATTGGCTTCGTCCAGGTTTTGTGCTAGGGTTGAGAGTTATGGTAAGAACTGAATTCACTGAATATGTTTGGGGGCTGTATTCACCCAGTATTGGCTTTGTTTAGGTAGTGTTTGGGACTGTATTCCCCCCATTATTGGCTTCATCCAGGTTTTGTGCTATGGTTGAGAGTTATGGTAAGAACTGAATTCACTGAATATGTTTAAGGGCTGTATTCACACAGTATTGACTTTGTTCAGGTATTTATTGGCTTCATCCAGGTTTTTTGCTAATGTTGAGAGCTATGGTAAGAACTGATTTCACTGAATATGTTTGGGGGCTATATTCTCCCATTACTGGCTTTGTCCGGGTGTTATTTGCTAAGCGGTTGAGAGCTATGGTGAGAACTGAATTCACTGAATGTTTGGTGGTTGTAGTCGCCCATTATTGGCTTTGTTCAGGTCTTTTGTGCTAAGAGGTTGACAGCTGTGCTATGGTGAGAACTGAATTCACTAAATGGTAGCTATTTAAGTTTCAGTCTTCCTCTTTTACAAAACAGTTGATTTGGCGTAGTGGTATGTTGTTCTGACTGTTTTGCACGGGGTCCCCTGGGTTCAAGACGTGGCAGTGAAATGTATGGTGGTAACGCAGCATTTTATTCTAGCAACTTTCAAACATTATACAAGCAATGTTTAAAATGTGTCCCTGGTTTTTGGCCTTTTGTCCCCCCCCCCCCCCCAATAAATTTTGGCTTTTTCCAGATTTATTGTGCTGAAAAGTTCAGAGATACAGCTGAGTGTCGAGTAGATTTTACAAGGAGCTGAGAGCTGCAGGGGAGCAAAAGTTTAGTGCTGCTTGTGTTTAGTCTGCTTGCATTGTTAATAGCACAACAGATAGTGTACTTGCTTTAGATGCTGAAGGCTGTGGGTTCTACTCCCACAGTAGGTAAATGCATTGCTGATGCTGTATTGTGTTGTAAAGGGGGTGGATGCTGCAGTCCTTTTGGCAAAGATACCTAGTAACTATGAACCTGTTAACAGTTTGCTATCCATTCCCTATTGCGGTATTACTAGCTTTTCATTTTTTTATTGCATGCAACAAAAGCAATTTATTCTTCAAGGGTAACAGGCACTTTATTTGTAGATTAAACAATGACATATAAAGTGTTTGCTAGCAGCAACCTCTTTATTAGTTACAATTTTTTCAATGTGGAGTTTACTACTTCAGAGATTGTGTATATTTTTTACTGATACTGGTGGACTTGAGTAGACTTTTTATGATGGAAATGTTCTGAATTGGGCAGTTTTGTCATTGGTGGATGCTTTTTGTTTCATTGTTTACTGGAAAAATGTTCAAAACAATAAATTTAAAATGCCCTCTAACAACTGTACTGTATTGTACAAGGAATATAATGTAATAGTCAGGAAGGTGTATCAAAGAGCACGTGTATGTTATGTTCGAGGGGCCTATGATTTTGAAGACAGCCCAGAGTTAATATTTGCCATTGGCAAAATGTATTTTCTCTGAAAGTGGGTTTCAGTGCTGTTTCAATGCATGCGATTTTCAAGAGCAGAGAAGTTTTAATGTTAGTCTATTTTCATTGTGAGACTGCATTGCTTTAACAGATATGTATTAGGGTTTGTGCTGTAAAATGCAAAATAAAACTTTCAAATGAAATCCTAAATCAGGGGTGTCCAACCTTTTCAGTTGCAAGGGCCGCATTGAGTCAACAGAAATGGTCTGGGGGCAAACGGCAGGTGAGGACCAAAAAAAAAAAAAAAAAAAAGCTCTCACATTAACTGAAGAGCAAAAAAAAAAAAAAAAAACCACAGGTTTATGCAGACTAATGTGGCTGTATTGTAGGTTAATTTGAACAATAAATAAATTAATAAATATAAATAAATTAATAAATGCATAATATTTGCCCTAAAATTCAATATCTCATTCTAATTATTTAAAAAAACAGTTATTTTAAAAACTGCTCTTATAAACTTAGAAAGTTGCAATAACAGGATTTGAGTTGAGGATGCATTTTCTGAAGTCCTCTTACAAACAAAAAAAATGCAGAACTTTTGTCACTTCAGCCAGTATCTTCATCAACAGTTAAGAAACTATTCCAACATTAAAATTAAGCTCACTAGCTCCAGATAATTTCTTAGTGCGAGTTCTCTAATAAAAAGCTGTTTATATAGCAAATCTTATGAGATTCTTATGAATTACTTTATAACTGACTCATACATCCATAAACGATATATAAACATTCGTGTTATCCCCATTCACAAGAAGGAACATGACTCAAATTATCATATTTCCCCATTGCTACATTATCATTACTTGCAAAGGTTGCAGAAAGATGCATATCATCACTTTTTAACAGAAAAGAATATGTTATTCTTAATACAACACAGCTTTACACCAACCCATTGCACTGAATCTGCCCTAGTAGCATTCTAAAACACCATCAACCAGAATCATAATAAAGGACAAAAACCTTGACCATTGCTAAGGATACATAATATCAAAAACTAGTTATGCTTGAGCTTTATTATATTGTGAATTATGAGTCATCGGAGGTATATTCTCAAATACCTTCATGCAAAACTTTGCTCAGATGCAAAAACTAATTTAGTCTTCATTTTTGAAGTACTGAGGAGTGCGGATTGAAATATGTAACTTAACTTAACCAATAACATGAAATTCTGGAATTAAAATATGAGTCATGGAGGCAACAACACAAAACACACCATTTCTAGGCACATAGTTGAATTATCCTGGCTAACAAATTAAATGAATGAATGCTTAAACTCACCCCAAAGATAATGCTATAATGGTGATATGTATATATGTGAGTGTGTGGTGTGTGATATGTAGCATGGTATGGGGGACTGTTTGCAATAAGTCCTGCTATCAACCTTGGTTGCTTTTCAGATGGTAATGAAAACTGTGCATAAATGAATAAATAAATTAATGCAGTTTGTTTAGAAAAGAGAAAATTCATGCAGCTCCACCCTCCTTTCAGGTGCTGTTCCATCCTTATGCTTTTGTCATATACATAGTAAAAAGTAAGCTTATTGCATTTGGCTAAATAGAAAAGATCTCCGATTCTTTTGCAGTGTTGGTCTGATAAAATGGCTTACTAGTGTATCAACATAATCCAAGATGTAACAGTTACATACAAAATTGCATGATACTGACATCAGGTTTGTTCTGCCCCTCGCAGTGGTGCTATCTTTATTTTACTGACTGGTGTACACTTACAATGCATCAAATTAAAATAGTTTTTCTTCATGTTGTAGTATTGGCTCATTACATACAAACTGTCTGCTCGAGCAATAAGATCCTATATAACCCTGCAACTGTCATTTCTCCCACTTTCTGCAACACACAGGAACTTGAGAGGACACATAGGCCCAATCTCCAAAATCTACAGGAAACTGAGAGGATAATAAGGTCAACAGCCTCTTTATGGAGTAAGGTGGACAAAGTGGGAGGACATACAAGGGATGGGTTAGTCTTGATCTACTTGCTAAGGCAACCTCACATTCTACCTCTTCTGTTCAGCTAAGGGTACTCCTTGGCACACATCACAAAATGTCCTTTATATACACCAGAATAAAATTAAAATCAGAAATTTACATAACAAAATCACTGCTGCAGATGCCCAGATAGGATGAATGGACCCATCTTCTCCACATCCCAAAATTATGGCAGAATGAGGGGCAGGAGGTCTATTCAGTGTGGATGGAAGGAACTACATTAACCACAAGCTGTGGAATTTCAGTGCCCAACTTAATTCTGCTTTCTCAAGCAGCACTACTGTAGGGCATTTTAAAAGTCACAAAACACAACATGAACATAGGTCATAGAAGGTGAAAGACCTGCCTTTTGTGGCTGAAAGGATGCAGTTGTTAAAAGTTTGATCTATTCTAGCTGAAGTGGTTCAATGGAATATTACAGGTCAAGTGAAAGGTTAGCTCAATTATACCTACACAAAGCAGTCCAAGGCTGATAATAAACTAATATAAGGTATATGCCGCTACTGTATTTATGCAAATAAAAAACTGCTTGACAGCATTTGCTTTGGGAATGTACACTGCCCATGGTTACTCAATATGTGACTTACTCCCCCATTCCCTCTCATATTCCAGGCTTTCAATTGCCCATTTTGTTGTGGATAAAATATTTTATCAAAACACATGCATAAAATACTTAGCCAACAGTTTATAACACAGTCCAACTTGACCATCCAACCAAGGAGAACCACAGTGTTAGAAGAAAGTAAGCCATAACTGGCAAGCATCTCTTCCAGTACACAGCTAAAACTGTGGCCCTGAACTAATTCAGGCATTACTAAAAATTGGGCTACATACAGAAAACTACAGAAGTTTACTGCAATTCACTCATTACCTAAGCAAGTCTAAATAGATGCTAAATTTGCTGCCAATCTTCCAAATTCTGCACATTACTGCCCAGCACTGCACACAATAAAAATGTCTAAACTTAAAAAAATACTTCTTCCCTCAGCTCAAAATACTTCACACAGCATTTATCTAAATTAGCATCTAAAAATAAACAATTAAAAATATGCACAAATTCCATTAAGATCTCCCCTAAACAAAATAATGCAGCAGACTTCAAATCTAGCAGTCATCGTGGGGACCAGATCTTGAGGAGGTGATCTTAATTAAAAGTAGTTTTACAGTTGGATACAAATCACAAAAACGGACATGCAGATCTACACCAGAACACCAGCATTATCCATTCTAAAAATTAACATACTGAACTGCTGCCAATAAAGGGACAGGTGTATATACCTCAGAATTACACACACTGATTTGCAGAATGAATGATAAGTTTTTGATTCCAATATGAGTAGATCATCACTGTTACTCTAGTATCCTCTCCCATCATTTCTCCTCCTTAACCATACATTTTAAGCTTGGATGGCACAGTGGAATCCTACAGTTAACTAGTAGTTAAAAAAAAAAAAATCTGTCCACTTTAAACTCACAAAATTACTTACCTTACCTTTTGCTATGTTGTAGTGTAACTGTAGTCAGTGTGTACTCTGAAATAAAATAAATCCTCTCTCCACGATCTCGCTCCTTCCTTCAGCTTTACCAGAACTATAAAAACGACCGAACGGTGTTTTCGCGCATGCGCATACCAGCGGAGCGACGCTGGTATGAAAAAATGTGAAAAACCGAAAGTTGGCGCATGCGCAGAACAGCAAAAGTACGCGAACATGTAAACACACGGAAAAAAAGTTAAATTAAAATTAAATTTAAATTTAAGGGTCGCAGGCCGTATGGAAGAGCTCTGAGGGCCGCATGCGGCCCGCGGGCCGCGGGTCGGACACTCCTGTCCTAAATCATCGCAGAAGTAAAGCAGTATGCGCATTAGTGTTTATGATAAATGGGGCAAAATAACCAAGGAATGGGACATTGGAATGGCTGCAGGGGGGAGGCTCCATTTGACCATGATTTTGTGAGGGGGGGTAGCAAGCTCAGACAGCCCCGGTTGAACTATACCTCTCAGTTGTCCATATCTTTGCAGAATGAATAGATATTTGCTTCTTATTTTTGGTTTGTTCCTCAAATTTGTGGTTTTCTAGCAAATCATTTAGGAATGAAGCCATTAATTGACAGATATTGAGTTTCAGATGTCATAACCTTCAGAAAAATGCATGCTAATGCAAGACTGTCTTTAGGCTTATACAAGAGCAATTTTTAGTAGTGTTTGTATGTTCCCCAATATATTTGGCCTTGTTCAGATTTCCTGCATTAAGAGGTTGAGAGGTACATGCAAATCACTTTGTAGATTAGGAATATCCAAACATCTCAATTGTCCCCAATTCTGGCTCAAAATGTTGCTCTCCCCTAATAATCCCTCCTCCAAAATGGCAATTTTGGAAGAAAATGTGGAGGGTTTACAATTATATATAACTGTAATGATCACTTATAGATTACCTTTATTTCAGAAATGCATGTGGATGCTCTTATTTTGTTAGCTGCTTCATGTTAACTGTTAATATTAAAAAGGTGTCCCTTTTTTGACAGGTATTTTTGCATCACATTTTAGTCCGTTTTTCATAAAATTGTGGTTTTCTGGCAAATTAGTGGCAAGTCATTAAAGATTGAAGTTAGAAAATAATAGCAGACATTTGAGTTTCAGATTTCATACCCTTCAGAAAATTTGTACTAATGCAAGATCTACCTGTTAGTTATAAGAGCAATATTTAAAAATTGGCCTTGTTTTTGGGCTTGTGTCCCACTTCTAGTTCTATGTATGGCTTTGTCCAGATTTCTTGCTCTGAAGTTGAGAGGTATGAGTGTCAGATCCATCACTGTCAGCCAGAGACATTTCAAATTGTGACATACTTATTGCACCCCACTCCCCATTGTAGTGGCTCTGGATGTGTCCATGGAAGGCAAGGAGCAGTTATGCAGTGTAAGTGTGCAGAGTATTCCCCCATCCAAAGTAGATCACAAATACGACCGTGGCTTTTCATCTGTCCTTGATTTTGCAAAATGTTCTGGTTTTCTATCAGATTTTGTACTGTTGATTTATGCTTCTTATTCTGGAACTGTATGCTGTCACAGTGCCCTGTTGTTCTGTTTAAGTAGCCATGGTTTAATGAACATCAGGTAAGCTTGTCGGAGATTGTAAGATGCAAGTAAGCTTTAGTAAGCTTGTCGGACATTGTAAGATGCAAGTAAGCTTTAGTAAGTATATTGTTAAAGAATTACCAGCATTGAAAGCCTTCGTTGTTGCCATGCAGAGAATATTTACATGACTAGATAATGTATAAGCCTTGGGTATTGAAATGCATATGACAGTATTTTATTTATTTATTTTATTTGCAGTTGGTTTGCCAGGATAGTCCATTGGGCCAAATGAACCCGTTTTCAATGGAGTCCTGGGGAGAAAAGCTCCAAAACTAAGTAGGTTATTAATAGATATACAAATTATACAATTACACAGAAGTTAATCATACAAGAAATAACAATTTGCAAATAATACAACAAAAACTAGAGCGAGTACAATCTAGTGATGAAATTAATAGGTAATACAGACTAAAGGGAAATTTGGCACGAAAGCACTGAGAAATAACAACATATTTGGAAGCATTTCATGACAATATTGAGGAATAATAACATATTAGGAAGCAATGCACAAAAGTACTGAGAAGCAATAACGTATTAGGGAAGCAATACTTAGGAAGTGTGGCCTAGTATATTCTTTCCGATTATTGTAGGAATAATAATATGTATGAGTTAGGGTGGGTAATTAGGAAAGTTGCAGGAGGAAACACAGGAAGAAAGAAGATGGAGTTTGCAAGTGTTAGTTATGTGGGGTGGGAGCAAGAGCATTCCCACTGGGATACTAGATGTGAGTGAAGAGATCTTTTAAATATAAAATGGTTGGGGTGGTGCGAATGGAAGGTGGTAGGGAGTTCCAAAGGCATGCAAGGCCATAAGACAGAAGATTTTTGCCTGGGGGACGAGTTGGTTTATATACTTCTAATAGATTTTGATTGTTGGACCTTAATACTCTAGCAGGAAGATGCATTTTAAAGGCTGATGAAAGGGAGGGACAAAGGGAGGGGTTGAAAATGAGCTTATGTGCAAGATTTAGTTGAGTATATGTGAGATAACTGGGTAGCTCTAGCCATTTTTAGTTTTTGGAGAGAGGAACAGTGGTGGGTGGAGGACTTGTGGTTGGTAGCGAACTTGGCAATTTTGTTGTAGCAAGAGGAAAGTTGTATTTTTTAGAGAGGACTGTAGATTAGTTAGGAGTGGAGCTCCATAGAGAAGGGAAGGGATAAGAAATGAGGTAGAGAGGGTGATTTTGGTAGCAGGTGTAAGGTAATGATTTTGTCGGTAAAGCATACCTAGTTTTTGATGGGTTTTCTTGATATTTAACTGTAGGTGGGAGTTGAATTTGAGCTGGTTATCAATTTGGACCCCAAGTAACTTGGTCTCGGACACCAGTTCCAGGGGTAGATTATTTTGTCTAGAGATGTGGAATGTGTTTATATTGAAAGAAGTTGCCTTAGAGGGGGTGAATAACATTAATTTGGTTTTAGAGGCATTGAGTGCTAGGTGATTCCTTTTCATCCATTGCTCAGTTGTTGTAAAAGCATCTTGAGTCAGTTTTTAGGAGTGAGGGGATAGAGGTGGCAGCGCAGATAATAGCAGAATCATCGGCATATTGGATGATGTCTGAGAATGGGGTAGAGTTGCGGAAATCATTTATAAATATATTGAAGAGAAGGGGACTCAGTATAGAGCCCTGAGGTACCCCAGTAAGAGTATTTAGAAATGAGGAGGTGGCCTTTTTCCACCTGACTGCTTAAGATCTGTTAGATAAGTAGCTGGAGAACCAGTTCAAGGAGGAGGGAGATAGGTTAAGTTTAGAAAGTTTAGTTAGTAGCAGGCTGTGAGAGAGTGTCAAAGGCCTTAGAGAGGTCGAGTAGTAGGGTAGAAACAATTTGGCCAGAGTCGCGGGCTTTATTTACAGTTTCAAGGAAGGAGAGGAGGGTGGTCATAGTGCTATGATGTGGTCTGAATCCATGTGTGGGAGTTAGTAGGTGATTATCTAAGAGATGTGGAAGGAGTTGTAGTTGGATACACTTTTCTAGGAGTTTAGAGATGGGGACAGAATAGCGATGGGGCGGAAATTAGTAACATTGTTGTTGTTGCCACCTTTATGTAGAGGTATGATAAAGGCCCTTTTCCAGACTTGGGGTACTATACATTCTTGGATAGAGCGGTTGATTAAAATGCTAATAGGGTAAGTGATTGCTTCAGCAGCTTTGCTAAGAAAGTAAGAAGGGATGTTATCAGGAGCATTGGTGCATGGCTTCAGTTTCATAAGGAGTTTCTTTATAGTAGAAGTGGGTATAAGTTTAAATGAGAAAAAGGAGTGTGAAGAGGAGAATTAGGGGCAGATGAAGCTGATGAAGTAGTAGGAGTAGGAGGAGTGGAGGGATGGGAGTTAGTAGATGGGAATGAGGAAGTAGTAGCAGAGTAGGGTAGAGAGATGGTTGGGGATGGTAATGGAGTTTTGGAGAATGTAGTGGTGTTAGAGAAAGATGACGTTAATTTGGAAATGGATTCAATGAAAAGAGTTAAATTGGGTAGCCAAGTCTTGGTCAGGAGCGTTTGGGTCTGGGGTAGGGGTATCTGGTTTGCTGGGGTTAAGTAGAGTAGAGATACCTTTCCAAAATTTCTGAGTGTTTGATTTTATTATTGTTTTGAAGTGTGGAAAAGTAGTTTTGTCGGTCAAAGATTATGAGCTATTTTACCTTATTTCGAAGTATTTTATATTCATTGTAATAAAAGGACAGGATTACAGTATTTTCAGAAGCTCATTACATTTTATTGCAGACCAGTGTCTTATAGCAGTGTCTGTGTGGTAGTACACTTGTAGTTGGGTCAGGGTGGCTTTAATGGTATATGGTAAATAAGCATTGCTACCTTACTTAAAAGCCAAGCCCTGCAACAACTAGCTCCACACTGAAGTCAAAACACAATAGCTCTGGTGGGTAAATGTACTCTGTAGTAATCAAAAAAGGCAAATGTTTAAAATAGCTACAGCTTATGTGCAAACACAATAGGTAGTGATGAAACAATGCTCTGCTAAAAATGCTTTAATGCTCCACATTGCTGAGCTGCAGATCAGTTATCACTGGCTACCAGGATTTCACCCACTTCAGCTCAAGCACGGTGCCGTTCAGTGCAACCTTCCCAGAACTAATTCAAGTCTGACCAGAATTATTTGGTGTGTGTATAAGAGGGAGGTAGCATACCCCTCAGCTGTCCAGATGTTTGCCCCATATTCCTCCTAAAAAGGATTGAAGTTGCTAAATGAGACATTTCAGTTTTAAATGTCATGTCATTTAGAAAAAGGCATACTAACACAAATCCTGTTACTCTTGCAATTTTCTAAGTTTCTGAGAGCCATATTTATAATCTGTCCCTATTTATTTTAGGCTTTGTCCAGATTTCTTGCACTAAGGTTGAGGCCTTGAGGGGTGTGGTATGTTTGTGAGAGAGAAAGTGAAATGCCCAAGTTAGAGTTAACAGGTGGAATTTTCAAGTGCATTTTCAAGGAACTGTGAGTTTTAAGGGAAGCTAAGTTTACTGCTGCTCATGCCAAGTCTATTTACAATGTGCAACTGTTTTGTTTAGCAAATGGGATCTCTATTGTGGTATAACGTTTTAAAGCTATGTTAGTAGCACCACAAGTAGAATACTTGCATCTTAATGTAAAGGCTTGAGGTTCTATTCCTACAGCATATACATTTGTATGCTGCAGTCCTCAGGATGTCCTCCTTTGGATGAGATGCCTAATAACTATGAACCTGTTTTTCAGCTTGTCATCCATTTTCTATTGCAATATACCAGCTTACCATTTTTTTAATTTAACATAGGCAATTTATTCTTTGACGGCAGCAGGCACTGAATTTGTAGATGAAACACTGAAATATACAGTTGTTTTCTAGCAACGGCATCTTCATTAGTTTCAGATATCTTTAATGTGGAATTATTCAGATTACTTTTACTTCAGCAGAGTCACTCAAACAAGTGCTGCTGTATAATACAAGGGATATAATTCAATTATATATTATAATTAATACAATCAGGTAAATCAAATAACTTTTGCATGGCCCTAACGGTGTGCAAGGAACCTATTGCTTGAAAACAGTTCAAAGGTAAATAACCTGCCACTGGCCAGATGCATTTTCTTTGAATGTGGGTTTCAATGCTGTTTCATTGAATGTGAGTTTCAAAAGTAGAGAAGCTTTAATGCCAAGTCTGTTTTCATTGTAAGACTATTGCTTTGTTTAGGTTTAGTAAATGTCTCAGTGTTTGGGCTATAATGTTTGAAATAAAAGTTGTAAATGCCTATTGCTTGAAAACAGTTCAAAGGTAAATAACCTGCCACTGGCCAGATGCATTTTCTTTGAATGTGGGTTTCAATGCTGTTTCATTGAATGTGAGTTTCAAAAGTAGAGAAGCTTTAATGCCAAGTCTGTTTTCATTGTAAGACTATTGCTTTGTTTAGGTTTAGTAAATGTCTCAGTGTTTGGGCTATAATGTTTGAAATAAAAGTTGTAAATTAAATCCAACTGCCTGTAATCATTGTAGAACTAAAGCATAAAACAGTATGCACACAGATTTGAACAGTGTCTACAGTAAATGGGGAGAAATAGCCAAGTAATGGGACACTGGAATGACTGTGTGGGCGGGGCTTGGGTGGGTGGACTTGGGCGGGGCTGTGTTGGCAGGGGGCAGGGTGAGCTATGTGGGTGGGGCTCTGGGTTTGCACCCCCCTGCAAAAAATCCTGTGGGCTCCCTTGCTTGTAATCTACCCAATCATTGTCAGTCAAAGACTATACAGTTCATTAAAATCCTGCCTTTTTTTAAATCTCATTCCTCCCCTGTATTTATTGTTCCTGCAGTTCCCATTTTTTCTATGTAATTTGCTCTTACACTTTTCTAAAGATCAAAATTCCAGTTGTTTTATCTCTGTCACTATATTCATTACCTCTGCTACAGTTGGTTTAGACTTTGATTTCCATTTTTTAGTAATTGCATTTTTGGCAGCCAACATAATTAGACTTAGCAAGGCCTTACTATGTATAGGAAATTCCGATTCTGTATCATAGATTAGAAAAATCATTTCCCTAGATACACCAGTTTGCTCACCCAGTATCTCTGATAGAGTAGTCTGCAGGGAATCTTTAAATTCTGCCAACTCATTACACTCCCAGAAAATATGTTCCCAATTACCTCTTTCTTCCCCATCATACCTCCAACATTTGCTGTCTACCTGAGGAAACATTCTCTAGAGTCTACTTGGGGTATAAAAATACATATCTAAATATTTCCAAGCAAAAATCCTAAATCTTCTAGATTTTGTTACATATTTGGGAGACATACATATATCTTCCTCATTGTTTCTTTGTGGATCGCTTATCCAATCTCTCTTACTAATCCTTTTTAACCTCCTCTGATAGATTCTTATAGTTATCATGCAATATTTTATATGCTCTAGTGATTATTCCTTTTTAACAGCAGCTTCTGTTCTAGATTCTACTAAAAACTCTACCAGTGCTGGTCTTTTGATTAGGACCCCTATTTCTTTCTCTTTGCCTATAATCTGATATCAGTCATTAATAGATAGGGAAGGCAATCTCTAACCTGCAGTCCACATACATTTTTGACATCTTCCAATTTTATTACCTTTCCATCTCTCTAGTTATTTGCTCCCAATACCTTGGTTCCTTTGCCAGTTTTCCCCAATAAATTCCAGCTCCCTCTTGCCTATTGTCTGTATCCCTAATTGCAGTCATCTCTATCGGCAGAATCTAGTTTCTCCACTCCTGTATTGGCTTAGTTCTTAGAATACTTTCTGCTACTTTATGAATATAATATTATGTATGATTATTGTTAGCCTCCTTAAAGATCTACGTCCAAAATCCCAGTCTCTCCTTGTTTCTTGAGCCACTCACTCCGCTTCAGTATCATGACTTTCTATTTTGAATTATAGGTTTCTGCTTCTGCTATGTATTAACTTAACTATGTAGCTCTGAAATGCCCATTCAAATCAGGTAATCCAATCTACCCAGTTCTATTGGAGGAATCAACTTATCCCACTTGACTTTTTCTGTCTTCCCTCCCAGATAAAATCCTTCAGCTCTTTATTAATTGCTATCCACAACTTCTTCTCTGGTTGATAAAAATATGGCTGACCTGTGTATAAGACTTCTTTTTCTTCTTTTGGCTTTTTCCAGTTAGGGGTTGCCACAGCAGATCACCTGTCTGTTCATGATTGGCAGTAGAGTTTTATGGTGTCGAGCTGCCAGCCTGGCACCCAACCTTCCACGGAAGGCACACACATACACGCACTCATGCCTAGGGCCAATTTAGAGTGTCCAATCCACCTACAGCATGTCTTTGGGATGTGGGAGGAAACCGGAGCACCCGGAGGAAACCCACGCGACCACAGGGAGAACATGCAGACTCCGCACAGAAGGCACCCCAGCCAAGGATCAAACCTGAGAACCTATTGCTGTGAGGTGACAATGCTAACCGCTGCACCACCATGGCTACCCTGACCTGTGTATAAGACTAAAGGGACTAAAACATTTTAACGGCCTGTATCTTACTATCCATATCCATATAACAGAGCTTCCAATTTCTCAGTTTTTGTATTAACTTTTGTTTAGTCTCTTCCCACATATCCTTGGCTGCCATGCTAGAATCATTTTTGAACCATACTCCTAAGTACTTCATTTTATAATGTCCCCATAAATATGGATATTGCTGAACCAATTTGTGTGTGGGTACATAATTTACAGCTATTGCCTTTGTTTTAACTTCATTAATTTTGTATCCCAAAAAGATTTGAAACTGTCTCAAAATGCTTCACAACACTGAAATGTCCTTTTTTGGTTTTGTCAGGTGTAAAATAATGTCATCTGCAAATACACCCAGGTTTTCTTGACTACCATACCAATTATATCCTTGAATTTCTGAATCCCTTATTTTATTCTCCAATGGTTTCTAAATATAATCTAAATAACAAAGGGGAAAGGGGGACATCCCTGCCGGCTTCCTCTGCTCAAGCAGAAATTATCAGAGGAGCCCACTCACTTTAATTTTCACCTCTGATCCCTCATATATCCTCCTAATCAACCTTATAATTTTATCAGGAATGCAAATGCTTCCATTGCCCTGCTCATAAAGTCCCAGCTTATTTTGTTAAATGCTTTCTTTGCATGAAGACTCACCAACAACAGTGGAATTTTCTTATATTCTGCTTCCCTCTGGATCATCAGTGTTCTGTTAATGTTGTCAAATGTTTGTCTCCCCTCCACAAAGCCACACTGATCCATATCTATCAATGTTGGCATAATCTTTGCCATTCCTTTAGCTATTATAGACATAAACACATTGTAATCATGGTTTAGTACTGAAATGGGCCTGTATGAAGCTGGATCTAATGGGTCTTTACCCTCTTTAGGTTTTACAGCCACCACTGCTTTCTTCTAGGATGTTGGTACTTCTCCTCCTCCTTTTAAAATACTGTTAAACAGAATCTTCCAGATCTTTATCAAATTTTCCCTCCTAACTTCCAAACTTCCACAGGACTACCATCTATTCCTGGGAACTTTCCTCTGGATAGGTTATACATCACCATTTTTATCTCATCTTCTCCTGTCCTAGCTGTTAGCAATTGAGCCTCATCTACTTCTAAACTTGGCTTATTTAATTCTTCCATGAACATTTCCATTTGTACCTTTTCTTGATTTCCATATTTCTCTGCTTTATACAGACTTTTGATAGAATTTCTAAAATATTTCTAGTACCTGTACTTATCTCCTTGTTACAGACACCCTAAGCTTGGCAACAGCCCTCTCTACTTTCTGTTGCCTGAGTTGTTATTCTAAGAATTTTGTGCTCAAGAGTTATTATCAAAAAGCAGTTGCTTAACAGCAATCTTTCTAAACTCATGCATATTATCAAGGTGATCCCTTATTTTCTGTTTAGCATTCTGCAGTTGCTCTTCTTCTTACTCAGTGAGATTCCCCCTATTTTGCAATACTTTAACATTTATCAATCCCTCTAAATAATTCTTCTTACTTCTTAACCATATCTCTTTCTTGTATTTCCACCATATTTTTAAACTCATCTTTAATTTTATCCCACTCCCTAGCTATATTTTCAGAAGAAATTTCTATAATCTCTAATAGCTCCTGAATAATTTCCACTACCCATTCCTTAAATTCCTCTCTTTTCAACAGATAGGTGGGAAAGAGCCAGTATTTAATTTTTATTTCATTACCCTGTGTTTTTATTTAGTTATTATTGGTGCGTGATCTGAAATAGTTAGTGGGTGCATATCAAGACTTTCAATTAAATGCAGATATACCTGTGCAATGTATATTCCGTCTAGCCTAGCCCAGTTTTTTGTATCTTGGGGATAATATGTAAATTCACTCTGAACTCCTAGTACTGAATTCACATCTTTCATGCAAAATATTTTCATAAATTTCTTCAAAAATCTATCCTCTTTTGTTATATTTCCCTTTTGGGCCCCCAGACACATCTTCACTACTGCAAATCAAATTCCAGTCCCCACCTATAAGCTGAAAGCTGATTATTTCTCCTAGAATTTTCTTAAGCTCTATTATAGCAGTTTTAGGTGGAATATAAATGCATGCCAGTGTAATGCTACTCCCTTGCCAGTAGTCCCTTAATACTACAAATCTACCATTATTATCCTTTTTATCCTCTTCTGTCACTATTGGAGCTCCTCTTGCAATTAATATAAGTACTCCTCTTTTCCTTTGTCCCAGGTATTCTGCTGAATAACCATCATGAAAACCTTTCTTTATTAAATTCAAATGTTCAGATCTTTCCAAGTGTGTATCCTGTAGCATAGCTATTTGCACGTTACATTTTTAAATATTTTAAATATAGTTCATAACTATTAAATTTTTGTATTTATCTGTGAGACCATTTACATTTAAATACATTACAGGGAGCATTAATGTATTAAAAAGTTATTATTCCCACCTTTTATGTGTATCAGCTTTTTTGTTAAGTGTCTAGTTCCAGCTTTTGTGTTACATGCATACACTGTTGTGCAGGTTGATCTTTTATGCAGTTGTTTTTCATCATATCCATTTGAGCCTATGTCACAACTTGCAAAACTTTTTGTTTTATTAAAAGCCCTCAAAAAAGCACACTCCAGTTCCCCCCTGAAACTTATTAACTTAATACTAACACATAAAACTATGTACATCACATCTTCAAATAGTGAAGTTTTACTCTCCTAATAGGAACAAGTGTCCCAAACTAACAGCCACACTCACAGGCTTGAGTTAACCTAAAAGAAAGGTTATCCATGCTAATAAGCATGGTACAGCCTGTGCTTCTACTAAGTGCTGCCTGGTTTTGTCTTATCTTTATAGCTCTCCCAGCTGGGAGAACATTTGAATGCTTTCAGAAAACATTATCTCCTAGCCATTTCTCTTTATCAGATTGTCTCCACAGAGACACGAGGATGAGATACAAAGTTGCTACTAAAACCATACATTTATTTGCTAGAAAAAAAGGTTTATAATATTCAATGTTCTTTTTCATTTACTTGCTTTCTCTTAAAACATGTTACTAGATCAAGCTAAAGGCCTTAATCCAGCCATTCCTCTATGCAAGAATGAGAAAAAGTATATCAATTTTTATTTTGTCATGCTCTTTTGACCAGACTTTTCTTCTTTTTTTTACATTACAGTGCTTACATTTCTTAAAACTGGACATGGAAAAAGAGAGAAGAAGGGAGGAAAAAAACAAGAGCACCTGTTTACATTAGTACCCCCATTACACTTAAAAATAACATATTGTCTAACATGCAAAGAAAATCATGCACTATAAAAAATGTTACTATTAAGAAAAAATGTTGTTTTACTTACAGTTAACTTTCTCCCTCCTCTTCCCTTCTCCTAAGTATTTTTCCAAACATTAATGACATGAAGTAGGGCATATGCTTTAAAGTCTCCTACAAGATTAACAAAGTAAAAAAGTCCAATATTTCCAGATTTTCTTGTTATTTCATATATCACAAATATAATTATTGCTTTGTAATCCCACAATTGTAAGTTTCCAAGTTATCTGTTTTATTCCTGTTCATCTCAATCTCCAAAATACTCTCAGCTTTATTTCCAAAATACTCTTGATTCTGCTAGTCAACTCTTGTGCTTTTTTCCTTCTCTCAAGCATTATCCATTGAAACACTGGAAAAGGTTTCACTGGCACAGTCTGTATGTAGTCTTTATTACCAGAAGAACAAGAAGCAGAATCTCCTGTTTCACAGCCCACTTTTTGTTGGACAAACTTTTGTATTTCCTCCTTAGCATGTACTGCATCAATAATGATTTTGTCCCATCAGGAAAGAATATTTTGAAGATAGCTGGATACAGCAGTTTAAATCTCATGCCTCCTTCTCATAGTTCCCTGAATAGTGGAATAAATGTACTTGTCTTTTGCCTGGTGTAGAGTGAGTAATCATTCTGCACAAACACTCTGCTGTCTCCCACTTTTAGTATTTTTTCCTTCTGCCACAGTTTTGTCAGAATCAACTACTTCTGCTGGTAGAATTGCATCTTTACTATTAAAGGTCTAGGTTCTTTTCTCATAGTCATGTTTGAGGCATACACATGATGTGCCATTTCAATTAACAACTCCTGCTGTGGAATACAAGTCCAGTTGCTTATTTGTGCTTTCATAAAATTAATAAAGTCTGCTCCTTCCGGCTTTTCTGGTACAGCAGAAAATCTCAGGTTTTCCCTGTGTGCTCTGTCCTCTAATTCTATTAGTTTTTGAAACATCTCTTCTTGAGCAGTCTCATACTCAGCCAGCCTTTTCTTCATTTTGACCTCTGATTTTTGCAGTTTTATCATCCCATCTGAATATCTGTTTAAAGCTTTGCCAATTTTTTCCAGACTTTTATTCTTTGAATTGAAATACTCCATCAGTATGCTGTTTATTTTAATTAGGTCTGTGTGCAGGAGTCTTATATTTTCCTCTAGGTTAATAGAAGTCATGTCTGGATCTTGCACTGCTTTTTGCTGAACAGCTGCAGTACTCTTCCCAGTCAATGTTTTTACTCACCTTTTGTAGCTGATTTTCTTTCAGGTCTTCTGTATTTATTTTTTCCTGGAATACAGGCAGTGTACTTACTAGCCAGATACTGAAATTTACCCAGAAATGTAAGTCCAGTGGCTTTCCTGTTCTGAGTTTCTGTTTTCACACTGGGAGAGCTAGAATTAAACTGTTACTAAATGTGTAGCCATCTTGGAAGTCCTTCCTCCAACCCAGTATAGATGGATTTACTGCACATCAGCAAGTCAAATGTCATCAGAAATACTTTGTCTAGGAATATATACCTCTTCTGCAACATCAACAGAATGGCTTGGAGGGACAAGTATATCTCGCACAGGATACTGCAGGTAAGAAAATACATTTAAACTCACATTCTTTTTTTTTCTGTTGACATGTATTTTAATTAAGTAAAACAATCCTGTGAATGTTAAGATTGTCAGCATTTACTATGATTATCAGCATTTACTGACTGTAATCTACCATCTTTTCACAAAAAAATGTTCAATTATAGAGGGATGAAGCAAAATAATCATAGAACCAGTATTTAAAATAGTGTCTATAATTTGGGGCCTGTTTTCCTATTTTTCCCTTTTTCATGTTGACTTTAGTTCTGCAGGTAAAAGGTTGAGAGCTATGCTTCCAAGTATTCCAGGTGCTGTCTCTTTCTTTAACACCTTTATTGAATTATCACTTAAGATATAAACTATACATTTATATAAAAGAAAACAAGCCATATTAGCATGTTTCCAGTTACAAACATTATAAATCACGTTGATTCTTTTGTATAACTATCAGCAATCCAACATTAGATACATTGCTCAGTTTCTTCCTTCCTTTAGACCCACTCCTTCTCCATAACATTATTATGCATGAACTGTTCCCACAATTTCCATTTTTATGTAATTTGCTCCTACCCTTTTCAAAAGATCCCACTTTCAGTTCTTTTATCTGTTAACAATATTCATTACTTCAGGCATGGTTGGTTTAGACTTTCATTTCCATTTTCTAATGATTGCTTTTTTGGCAGCAACCAGAATTAAAAAACAAAATTATAGTGGAAGGCTGGCATAATGGTTAAGGTGTTTACCTTACAGACACAAGGTACAATGTTTGATTCTCACATGGAGTAATTGGCTAGGCTTAAAATGGCCCACAAGGACAGTTAGTCTTGTGTGAATCGATGTCATCATTTAACTTAACAAGGCCTTACTTTGTCTAGGCAATTCAGATCCTGTATCCCAGCTTAAAAAATAATTTTCTTAGTTACACCCATTTGCTCACCCAATATTTCTGACAGAGTACTCTGTAGGGAATTTTTAAAGCCTGCCAACTCACTACATTCCCAAAACATATGTTTTCACTTACCTCTTTTTCTCCAATCACACCACCAGCATTTGGCATCTACCTAAGGAAATATTCTGTGGCATCTGCTTGATGCATAAAAATACCCATGCAAACACTTTCAAGCAAAAATTCTGAATCTTCTAGACTTTCTTGCATATTTGGTTCATAGGTTCATAGGTGTGTACTAGGCTAATGGCCCTGGAGCCTTTACAAGCCTAGCTCATAGAAGTGCCCTGGCATTGTGCTGCCCGAAGTTACTTCCCAGTGCCTCTATCAAGTAGACCCACTGGAGTGATCCCCGGGGTGAACTTTCTATTATGCATCCACTCAATAAGATTTCTCTTGAAGAGGGTCAGCGAGGTGCTCTGCTTGACATGTATGGGATGGCTATTCCAGAGCATGGGCAGTCTCTGGGTGAGGAACTTGTCCTTCCAGCATGTTCTGTTGATTGTGGTAATGACGTTGAGGTCTCTGTAGCATGTGGTGCACAGGGATTGGGATTTCTTTAGATGTAGCATTTCTAACAACAGAGCTGGGTCAGACATGGCTTTGTAAGTCAAGCAGAGATTACCTCTAAGTAGCCGATATGAGTCAGAGAATAGCTGTAGTCTTTTGAGTTTGTCCATGTAGGACATGTGTTTAATGCCTATGATCCTTTTCGTGAGGTACTTCTGTGGCCTCTCCAGCTGTTGCAGGTGTCTAGTGAGGTACATGCCAAATGGGGCATTATACTCAATGATTGGTCTAATGAGGGAAGTGTAGAGAGAGATGATGACTTCTTTCTTCCTGGATGCAAAACCCTTGGTGATGAGATGTGCCACATAGAAGGACTTTCTGACCACAGTGGCAATGTGGTGGTCAAAGGAGATGTTGCTGTCAACCTGCATTTCCAGATCTCTTATAACACCTTCAGTAGGCTCCCACTGATGTGGTAATTAGTGGGAACTGAGTTTTTACCAAATGGGATGACGATTCATTTTTTTGGCATTAAGCTTAAGGCCATGGTTTCAACACCAGCCATTGCTCTCAGTGAGGCTTTTCTGTAGGATGTCTGCATCACTTGGGAAGTTAATAATGGTTCTCAGTTTGCAGTTATCTATGAACTTGGTCAGCCAGAGTCCCTTTGTGTTAGCCTGGACTTTGAGAAGTAGATGCCGAACAGGAGAGGACCCAGGACCGATCCCTGTGGGACTCCACTTGTGACTGGTCGGCAGTCTGACTTGGAGTCCACTACTTTCACACTTTGTGTTCTATCTGTGAGCCAGTTTGCAACCCACCTAGTGATATAGGGGTTGATGCCTAGTTTCGTGAGTTTAACAATAATTCCTGAGTGAGGAATGGTACCAAAGGCCTTGGCCAGATTGAGGTAGGCTGTATGAACTGCCTTACCTTCATCCACAGCCCTGGTGACTGACTCAAAGAAGTCAACCAGGTTGAGCAGGCATGATCTCCCTTTCACAAAGCCAAATTTGCATGGGGTCTAGAGCTTGGAGGTTTCCTATATCTTTGTTAATCAGGTCCATGATGATGTGCTCCATAGCTTTACATATCAGATTTGTCAGGCTAATGGGGTGAAAATTCCCAGGGTCTGCAGCTGGTCCCCCTTTATGGAGAGGGATGACTGTAGCAGTGCGCCATTCAGTAGGGACAAGGCCTGAGATGAGGCTGTGACTGAACAGGGCACACAGATGTGGTGCCAGTTTGCTTTGTAGTTCATGTAGAACACAGCCAGGGATATTATCGGGTCCCATGGAAACTGTATTCTTGGCCTTGGCCAATGCAGCTTTAACCTGTGCTGCAGTAATGCTAGGTGCCTGGCATTCTTCTGGTATTGTGATTGGTCCTTTGGGGGGGGGGCTAAAGTTGGCACTGAATCTGTTGGCCAGTATGTTGGCAATATCTGTTGGCTGAGTATAGGAGGTACCATTGGGCAGTATCTTAGAGCAAATCCTGGTATTATCGTTGAGGTTCTTGATATAGCTATAGAAGGCTTTGTGATTGTTTTTAGTGTCTGCTGCAATTCTGCCTTCATAGCTGACTTTAGAGGATTTGATGAGGGATCTCAACTTTTTGTTAAGGCAAATAAGGGAGTTTTTCCAGTCTTGGGACTTCATCTTTTTCTGCAACAGTTTCTTCCTTCTGTTGTAGAGTTTATTAATGGCAGGGGACCACCAGATTGGCTTCCTTTTTTTGGAGGAGAGTGTCTTGGTTCTGTTGGGTATGGCTAGTTCCATGCATTTGTGTACATGTTTGTACAGTGCATTGGTGTATGATTTGGCAGCCATGCAGCTATTTTCCACTGGCATGGGTGCCGTGAAGTTAGCCACCTCTGTTTTTAGGAGTCCAAAGTCAGCTTTGGAGAAGTTTTTCATGGTGGATACCTTTGCAGGGGGTGTGGGTGAGATGTGGATTTCCATGGTGATTAGTTTATGGTCAGATCTGACCAGGGAGGGATTGACTATTGGTGTAGAGCAATGGTCGCTCATGTTAGTAATAACCAGGTCAAGGATGTTGCTTCCTCTAGTGGGGGTCAGAATGAGCTGGTCCAGGGCATTGGAATTGATGAATTCCAGAAAGCATTGGGCCAATGTATTGTTGCTTGTGTAGTTTTCCCAGTTGATGGAGTGGTAGTTGAATTCTCCTAGTAAGAGAGTGTTGGGTGAGACCTTGATAGATTCCAGGGTGCTAAGGAATGCAGAGTGAGAGTCTAGGGACATGATTGGTGACCTATAGCAGGCTATGACCTGGATTGCCGTCTTACCCAATGTTAGTTGTACCTGAAGTATCTCAGATGCATTATGCTGGACTACTAGTCTGGAGGTGTGCATATCCTTTATGAATATGGAGACACCACCACCTTTGGAGCTTCAGTCCATGTTTTGGGGCCGAAAGGTGTGGAATGAGTTATAGTCTGGTAGCACAGGGGTGCTTTCTGCCCCTTTAAATCAGGTCCCCATTACAGCACAAATGTCGATGTTCTCCATTTTGAGGAGTGCTTCAAGTGAGTGCATCTTGAGATTTAGACTTCTAACGTTGGGCAGCATGACCCTCAGATTGCATTTATTTATTGCTGTTACAGTGGTAATTTGGTCTTTGGGACATTGCCTAAAAAAGGCACTATAGGGGTGGCAAGAGCCTTAGCCAGTACCCGGAAACCCAGGGGTGACAGATGCAGACCATCTCTGGCAAAGTATCGAGGTCTGTCAATCATGTCATCCCAAGCAGACAGATACTAGATCCCCTTAGAATGACACCAGAAACTTAGCCAATTTTTGAAGTCACTCATTTTTTGTTTGTACTGTGGTATCATTCTGGGTGACCATAGGATACTGCTCAGGGCTAGTGTCACATCTGCCTGGGCCACATAATCCGAGAGCTCCACCATGTCTCTTTTCATGTAGTCCAAGGAAGTGCATCTCAGGTCATTCACACCCACATGGACAATGACAGAGTCATACTTGTACTTGTTGCGGAGTGACCTGAGTGCATGTGTTATGTGTTGGATTCTGCCACCTGATAGATAGCTGACTGTTACCTTCTCCTTATTCAACCTAGTGAGTGGGACATCTGTTTGCCTCACTATTGAGTCACCTATTATTAGTGTATTGGGCAAGGTGTTTAGCCTTAGGGGCTTAGGTTGAGGGACACACTGTGGAGGTGAGCTATGTGTCCTGTGGTTTGTGCTGTGCTGTGGTGGTCGAGTGCATTTCTGTCATGGAGGTCTCTGCTGTTTGGATAAATTACTTTTGAGACCCTCTGCCAAGGAGGGTGTGTGGTTTGTGTTTTATATGAGAGCTATGATAGTTGGTGTTCCATGTGGTGTGGTGCAGGTGTTGACCTTCTCCTCTTGACCAGTTAGTCTGGTCTTGGCTGGAGAGTGCATAGCTTCCAATTTGGTGATATAAGTGCATCTGTCACAAGTCTGAGTGTTGGGAGGTAAGAGGATTGGGTTATCTGTGTACATGAGGCAGTTGCTGCACTGCCTCAGAATGTCCAAGTGCACCAAGTTAATAGGACAAAGCACAGGGAACTGCCCTTTAATCATGCCAGGAGGGGTGGTCATAACTACTAAGTACTGGAGCTATTTCCATGAAGAACGACTAGTGCTGATGGCACTTAGGTGTGCTACAATAATTTTTACAAAGATCTGTTGAAATGCAAAGTGATTAGGCTATTTGAAGTGCAAGAGTTAAAGAACTAGCAAGATCTAAGGGAAAAACTGAAGAGTAGACTTTCTGGCACCAGTAATAGTTTGCCTCAGCTTGGCGCCGCAGTGTGGAGCTTAAACAAGTGCAAACCTGCGCAAACGTGGACTTTTAAACCAGAAAGTTGAAAGGGATGGAAAAACTGCCCAAACGGCCAATAAACTACAATTTATGTGCCAGAAATTACTTGTTTTGTGGTAGATAGGCTACCTAGTGCTTACCACTCCCATTGATAATCTAGAAGGCTTCCCTCTAACACAGAAAGGCTTGGGGGCTCAGAAGCTTCCAAACAGTCCTGGGTACAGCAAATCTGTATCTGGACTAGACTAGTTACAGAAAAGGTGGGAAACAAATGCAAACATGGGCTTTTAAACCAGAAGGTTGAAAGGGATGGACAAACTGCCCAAAGGCCAATAAACTACAATTTCTGGGCCAGAAACCACTCCTCTCATAATAGGTAGGCTACCTAGTGCTTACCATTCCCACTGATAAACTAGAAGGCTTCCCTCCAACAGAAAGGCTTGGGGGGCTCAGAAGCTTACTAACAGTCCTGGATACAGCAAATCTGTATCTGGACTAGACTAGTTACAGGAAAGGTAAGAAACAAGTGCAAACACTAGCTTTTAAACCAGAAAGTTGAAAGAGATAGGAAAACTGCCGAAACGGCCAATAAACTACACTTTCTGGGCCAGAAACCACTCCTCTTGCGGTAGATAGGCTACCTAGTGCTTACCACTCCCACTGATAAGCTAGAAGGCTTCCCTCCAACACAGAAAGGCTTGTGGGGCTCAGAAGATTACAACCAGTCCTAGATACAGCAAATATGTATCTGGACTAAACTAGTTACAGGAAAGGCAGGAAACAAGCTTAGAACTTCTTTTTTTTTTTTTTTTTACAGAAAAGCAGCTAAAACAGCAGTAAAAACAATTCAAATGCAGTGCAAGCTAGCACACTTGAGTGTGTAGCAATATTAAAGCAAATAAAGTTTAAATTAATACAATTAAATTAAAAAATGACTAAAACAAGCGCAGAAGGCATATGTCCTCCCATTGTTTCCTTGTGAATTGCTTATTCATCTCTCACTTCCTAATCTTTTCTAACCTCCTCTGATGGGCTCCTATAGTTATTGTGCAATGTTTTACATGCCCTACTAATTATCATTTTTTTTAACAGCAGCTTCTGTTCTATATTCAACTAAAAATCTACCAATGCTGACCTTTCACTTAGGATTGCCCTTTTCCTTTCTCTTTGCCTATATTCTGATATCAGACCTTGCAGGGAAAGCAATCTCTGGGCTGCAGTCCAAATGTCTTATTGGCCTTTTCCCATTAAATTACTTTTCTCTCTCTAGTTATTTGCTCCCAGTACCTTGGTTCCTTTTGCAGTTTTCTCCACTAAATTCCAGCTCCCTCTTGCCTATTCTCTGTACCCCTAAATGTAGCCAACTCTAGCGACAAAATCTCCTTTTTCTATTCTCATGTTGCCCTAGTTCTTAGAATACTTTCTACTACTTTATGAACGTAATAATTTGTATGACTGTTATTCTCTTTAAGGATCTGCATCCAAAATCCCACACTTTCCTTATTTTTTGAATTTGCCCCTTGCTTCATCATCATCCATTTCTACCTTGAATGATAACTCTCTGCTTGTGTTATATATAGGAGCATTAACTGAGTAGCTCTAAAATATCCCTTCAAATCAAGTAATCCTAAACCAACTTGTTCTACTGGAAGGATCATCTTATCCCACTTGACCTTTGTCCTATTCCCAATAAATATTCTGGAATGCTTTATGAACATTTGTGTAACATAGAGAAATGTGAAAATCAAGAAAGAGCACAAATGGAAATATTTATGAAAGACTTAAGTATGCTAGGGTTAGAGATAGAGGATGCTCAAGAACTAACAGTTAAGACAGAATGAGATGAGCTAAAAATGGGAATGCATACTTAATCTTCAGGAAAGTCTCAATGAACAGATGGTACTCCTGTGGAAATTTGGAATTTAGGACGGAAGAAAGTAATAAAGATCTGGATGATTTTGTCTAGCAGTATTTTAAAAGGAGAGGAAATTCCAACATATTGGAAGAAAGCTGAGGTGGATGTATTACCTAAAGTTGGCAAAGACCCATCAGACCCAGATTCATATAGGTTCATTTCAGTTCTAAACCATGATTATATACTGTTTATGCTTATAATAGCTAAAAGAATGGCAAAGGTGTTGCCAAAATTAATAGATATGGATCAATGTGGTTTTGTGGAGGGGAACCAAACATTTGACAACATTAACAGAAAACTGATATTCCAGAGTGAAGTAGAATGTAATAAAATACCACTGTTGTTGGTGAGTCTTCATGCAGAGAAAGCATTTGACAGAGTAAGCTGGGACTTTATGTGCAGGGCAATGGAAGTATTTGCATTTCCTGAAAAAATGATAAGGTTGATTAGTAGGATATATGTAGGATTAGAGGTGAAAATTAAGGTGGGTGGGGTCCTCTCTGATAATTTCTCCTTGAGCAGGGGAACCAGCCAGGGGTATCCTCTTTCCTCTTTGTTATTTGCATTATATTTAGAACCATTGGCAAAGAAAATAAGGGACTCAGAAATTCAAGGACATTATTGGTATGGTAGTCAAGAAAAGCTGGCTCTATTTGCAGATGATATTATTTTATACCTGACAAAACCAGAAAAAGACATTACAGTATTGTAGAACATTCTGAGACAGTTTCAAATCTTTTCGGGATACAAAATTAATGAAGCAAAAACAAAGGCAGTATCGGGAAATTATGTACCCACATATGAATTGGTTCAGCAATATCCATATTTATGGGGACATGATAAAATGAAGCATTTAGGACTATGGATTAAAAATGATTCTGATTTGGCAGCTAAGGATATGTGGGAAGAGACTAAACAAAAGATAATGCAAAAACTGAGAAAGTGAGAAAGTGGAAGCTTTGTTATATGGATATAGATAGTAAGATACAAGCAGTTAAAATGTTTTAGTCACATTAGTCTTATACACAGGTCAGGCATATTTTTTATCAGCCAGAGGAGAAGTTGTGGATAGCAGTTAATAAAGAACTGATGGACTTTAGCAGGGAAGGGAAGACGGCAAGAGTCAAGTGGGATAAGCTGATTCTTCCAGTAGAACAGGGCAGATTGAGATTACCCGATTTGAAGGGGTATTTCAGAGCTACACCGTTAAGGCTCCTGTACATAGCACAAGCAGAAAACTATAATTCAAAGTGGAAAGGAATGATTATGATGAAATGGGGGGAAGCTCAAGAAACAAGGAGAGACTGGGATTTTAGATGCAGGCCTTTAAGCAGAATAACAATAATCATACAGAATATTATATCTATAAAGTAGCAGAAAGTATCGTAAAGTACCAGAAAGTATCCTAAGAACTAAGCCAACATGGGAGTGGAGAAAGGAGATTCTGCCAATAGGGATGATTGCAATTAGGGATACAGACAATAGGTAAGAGGGGGCTGGAATGTATTGGAGAAAACTGGCAAAGGAACCAAGGTACTGGGAGCAAATAACTAGAGAGGGAAAGATAATAGATGGGAAGACGCCAGGAATTTATTTGGACTGTAGGTTAGAGATTGCCTTCCCCATCAAGGATTGATATCAGAGTATAGGCAAAGAGAAAGAAATAGGGGGGGGTCTTAAACGAAAGACCAGCACTGGCAGAGTTTTTAGTAGAACCTAGAAGAAAAGCTGCCATTATAAAAGGAATAATTAGTAGAGCATATAAAATATTGCATGATAACTATACAAATCAATCAGAGGTTAAAAGGTATTGGAAAGAGAGATTGGATAAGCAATTCATAAAGAAACAATGGGAGGATATATATATATATATATATATATATATATATATATATATATATATATATATATATATATATATATATATATATATATGCCACAGATATGAAACAAAGTCCAGAAGCTTTAGGATTATTGCTTGAAATGTTTACATAGGTATTTTTATACTCCAAGTAGACTCCAGAGAAATTTTCCTCAGGTAGAAAGCAAATATTGGAGTTGTGACAGGGAAGAAAGTGGTAACTGAGAACATATTTTCTGGGACTGTGGTGAGTTGGCGGACTTTAAGGATTCCTTGGGGATGCACTGTCGGAGATGCTAACTGGGCAGATTGGTGTAACGAGGGAGATGATTTTTCTGAGCTATGATTTAGAATCGGAATTGCCTAGACATGGCAAGGCTTTGCTGTGTCTAATTATAGCGGCTGCCAAAAAAGCAATTACTAGAAAATGGAAATCAAAATCTAAACCAACTTTACTAGAAGTAGTATATATATAAACAAAGACAAAACAACTGGAACTGAGATCTTTAGAAAAGGGTAGGAGCAGATTACAAAGGAAAAAATGGGAATTGTGAGAACAATACATCCAAGGGAGGAATGAGGTTTAAAAGAAGGTAGGACTTTAATGAGCTATGTAATGTTTGACTGAAAATGATTGGGTAGATTATAAGTGATGTGTAATGTTTGCAACTGGGAGTGTGTCAGTATGGTTTGTAATTTTGTCGGTGTGCTTTGTTTTCATTTATTTAGATGTATGATTGCCTATGTCATAGGTGATGGTTCTTGTTTAAAAAAAGGCAGGAATGGAGTAATTTATGTAATGTTGCTTAGGTTATATGATGTATAGCAATATATCAATTGTATGTTTGTTTGGCTTTACCAGAAAGGCTCATCCAGACTCTGCTACACTTTGCTGTGAAGGAAAGGTTAGTATGCTTGTATTTGTTGTATTTTGTATTACTTTATTGCCTTTTTATATTTTGAATACTGTGGTTTGTTTTCTTTACCTTGTGTTTTACTTGCATTCTGCTTTAACTGCATATTAAACCTTCAAAAGAGACCACAGCTCTGTCTCTTCTGAGTTAGGCAGAAATGTTTTCCTGCCCTTCCACCCAGTTACAGTTGTCTTGTTAAATAATACTGTCTTTCTAGTTGCCTGCCTCTTATGTTAATCTGACCATATATCTCATTTCCTCTCTGCTTTCACTGGCTTGTGTGAGTAGTCACAAAATCGTCATTTTTGAAATCCCTCCTCTTCAACTATTTAAATTTATTGGCCATCCTACTGTATTCGATAGTTCCAGAATACAAAAGTGACCACCTCTTTCAATCCATCTTGCTGTTTTAAAAATAGTAACTCTCCACTAAACCTTAACTTTTTAAACAGGTAAAACTTAAGTTACCTACTTTCACATCTAACTTCTCAAGTGCACACTGCAGTCTGCATTTTTTTTTCATCTTACCTTTAAGCATCCCTGTGACTAGCACTTGCTCTAATACCTGCTGGAAAGCACTAGAAAGCCTTAAACTGTTACAAGCACTCAACTCTTCTTGTTAATAAGGAGAAATTAATCGTAGGCACTAAACAGCCTATAATTGCAAAGTACCTTGCTAAGGTAAGGGAAAACAGCTCCTGTACTTTACAAAAAAAACAAAGCACCAAACCAGGCATGTCCAAGAGTCAGCTTCTGGTAATTTATCCTGTCCACCTTGTGAATCTCGGTATACTGGGGCAATGCAGCAATTGCCTCATGTACACAGACAACCCTCTCCTCCTACCACCTAACACTACAACCTGTGAGAGATGCACTTACATAGCCAAAATGGAAGCAAAGCTCTCTCCACCCAAGATTGTGCTAGACAGTCAAGAGGAGAAGGTTAACACCCACACTACACCTCAAGCAACACATAGCCCTTCTAAACGCACACCACCAACACCCACATATAGCAACAATAAATCCACATATGAAGAGGCCCTTAACTGTAACCTGCCCAAACAACAAGGACCTCTGAAGCTGAAACGTAAACAAACACCAATCACAGCCAAAGTGTCACATAGTTCACAACACCAGTGTGCCACCCAGCAACAGCCCCTAAGGCAAGACAACGTACCTAACACTTTAGTCATAGGTGATTCTATAGTCTGGCACACTGATGTCTCACTCACCAGGTTGAACAAGGAGAAAATTACAGTCAGCTGCCTGTCGGGTGCCAGGATCCGCATGCACTCAAGTCATTCCACAACAAGTACAAATATGACTCTGTCATTGTCCATGTTGGAGTGAATGACTTGAGACGTACCTCCCTGGACTACAGGAAAAGAGACATGGAAGAGCTGTCAGATCATGTGGCCCAGGCAGGTATGACCCTAGCCCTGAGTAGCATCCTGCCTTCGCCCAGAATTATACCACAATATAAGGACAAAATGATTGACTTCAACAATTGGCTAAGCTTATGGTGTCATTCAAAGGGGATCCAGTATCTGTCTGCCTGGGACGACATGATCGACAGACCATGATGCTTTGCCAGAGATGGTCTGCACCTGTCGCCCCTGGGATTCCGGTTACTGGCTAAGGCTCTTGCCACCCCTATAGTGCCTTTTTTAGGCAAAGTTCAAAGGACAAAACCACCACTGTAACAGGTACAAGCATGCAAAATCTTTAGGTAATGCTACTCAATGCTAGAAGTCTAAACCTCAAAATGCACTCTCTTGAGGCACTCCTAAAAATGGAGAACATCGATATCTGTGCAGTAACTGAGACCTGGTTCAAGGCTCCAGACAGCACCCCTGCAATACCAGGCTACAACTCTTACCACACTTTTCGGCCACCAAACCAGGACTGAAACACTAAAGTTGGAGGAGTGTCAATATTCACCAAGGATATTCACACCACCAGGCTAGCAACTAACACTAGGTAAGACTGCAATCCAAATTGTAGCTTGCTACAGATCCCCCACCATACCCCAAGATTCTCACTACACCCATCTAAACATACTGGAAAATATTAAGATAGAACCAAACACCCTAATACTGGGTGATTTTAACTACTCTGCCATTAACTGGGAAAACTACTCATGTACCAACACCTTTGCCCAACGGTTCTTGGAATGCATAAATTCCAATGCCCTGGATCAACTAATCCATAGTCCCACCAGGGGCTCCAATATCCTAGACCTTGTCATTACCAACATGGGAAATCAATGCTCCACACCTATGGCCACCCTCTCGTTAGTCAGGTCTGACCATAAGCTAATCACCCTTAACATCCACATCCCACCCCCCAGTAAGGAAACCTCCATAAAAAAACTTCTCCAAAGCCAACTTCATGCTATTTCAAGTCAGAAGTGACAAACTTCATGACACCCATGCAGACAGGAACTGAAAGTTCAACTGCTGAATCCTACACTAAGGCACTGTATGAGCACATCCACTCATGCATAAATCGTGCCATCCCAAATAGAACCAAGATGCTCTCATCCAAAAAAAGGAAGCCAATCTGGTGGTCCCCTGGCATAAACAAACTTTACAACAAAAGGAAGAAGCTGTTGCAGAAAGGAGGAAAATCCCAGGATGCAAAAAACTCCCTTACCATCCTCAGTAAGAAACTGAGATCCCTCATAAAATCCTCCAAACCTAGTTACGAAAATAAAATTGCCAAAGATTCCAAAGACAACCACAAGGCATTCTATAACTATATCAAGAATCTAAATGGCAATGCTCAGATCTGCTCTGAGCTAAAACAGAATGGCATTAAATATACTGATCCCAAGGATATTGCCAATATCCTGGCAGATCGATTCAGTGCCAACTTCACCCCCCTCTCACCCACTAAATGGCCCATCTCAATACCCAAAGATTGCCAAATTCTGGTAATAATGGCCACACAGGTAAAAAACGCACTCTCCAAAGCTAAGAATACAGCATCCATGGGACCAGATGACATACCGGGCTGTGTACTACATGGACTACAATATGAACCGGCACCTCACCTAAGTGTCATGTTTAATCATAGCCTCACCTCAGGTTTCGTGCCCACTGAGTGGTGCACAGCTACAGTTATCCCACTCCACAAGGGGGGGATCCACCTTGGATCCTGGAAACTACTGTCCCATCAGTCTGACGAGCCTTATCTGCAAGGCCATGGAGCGTATTATCATGGAACTTATAAACAAAGACATTGGCAACCTTCAAACACTGGACCCCACCCAATTTGGGTTTGTGAAGGGCCGATCTTGTCTCCTGAACCTGATTGACTTCTTTGAATCAGTCTCCAGAGCCATGGACAAGGGTAAGGTGGTCCACACAGCCTATCTAGACCTTGCCAAGGCCTTTGACACCATCCCCCACTCTGGAATCATAGATAAACGTACTAAGCTGGGCATTAATCCCTACATCACCCAATGGGTTGCTAACTGGCTTACTGAAAGAACCCACACAGTAAAAGTAGCCAACTCCAAATCCAGCTCCAGACAAGTGACAAGTAGAGTACCTCAGGGTTCAGTCCCGGGACCGCTCTTGTTTGGCATCTACTTCTCTGAAGTACAGGCCAAAACTAAGGGACTCTGGCTAACAAAGTTTGCAGATAACTGCAAACTGGGAGCCATTATTGAATCCCCAAATGATGTGGATACCCTACAAAAGGGCCTTACAGAAACAGATGCTTGGTGCCAGAGCCATGGGCTCAAGCTCAATGCCAAGAAATGTATAGTTATCCCCTTTGGAAAAAAACATGTACCCGTGAATTACCATATAGGTGGCAGTACACTAAACACCAAAAGTGTGATAAGAGACTTAGGGACACAGGTGGACAGTGGTCTCACCTTCGATAACCACATCGCCACAACAGTCAGGAAATCCTTCTATGTGGCACACCTCATCACTAAGGGCTTTTTATCCAGAAAAAAGGAGGTCATTGTCCCACTGTACTCATCCCTCATTAGACCCATTATAAAATACAATGCCCCATTTGGTATGTACCTCTCAAGACATCTGCAACAACTGGAAAGGCCGCAGAAATACCTCACTAAAAGAATCACAGGCCTAAAGCAGATGCCCTACGCTGACCGCCTTAAAAAACTCCAGCTATACTCTGTCGCATATCGTCTACTCAGAGGCGATCTCTGCTTAACATACAAGGCCATGTCAAACCCAGAGTTGTTGGACATGCTACACTTAAAGAAACCCCAATCCCTCAGAGCCACACGCTCCAGGGATCTAAACCTTGTCATCACAATAAACAAAACATGTTGGAGGGATAGGTTCCAGACCCCCCAGACTCTGGAATAGATTGCCCATACATGTCAAGCAGCGTGCCTCTTTGGCCCTCTTCTAAAGGAACCTTGACAATTGGATGGGAAAAAGGAAATTCACCCCGGGGATCACGTCAGTTTTCCTGCTAGACAAGGGTCCAGGGAAGTAAATAGTGTGGGAAGAAATAGCCAGGGGATTGTTATGGCTAAGCTTGTATAGGCCCTAGGGCTGATAGCCTACTACCAACCTATGAACCCATGAACCTTACATACTTAAAATATGACATCTGTATAACTAGTATTATCTATTTCATTGTATCACCTATTCTGTAATGTAGTGTTTTGTACCATCACTGCTTGACTTCTGTATTTTGATTATGTAGCTTTATCATGTTTTGTTTTTTTGAAGCTTTTCTCCCCAGGCCTCTACTGAAAATGAGCTCACCCTGGCCTAGTAGACCTCCCGATAAAGAAATGCAAATAAATAAATAAATAAATAAAATAATGTTTGTAAACATGAACTTGTTAATACAGTTTGATCACTTCTATAAACATGTAAATGTGCCTGTGTCACAAGTGATAATTCAATAAAGGTGTTTAAAAAATAAATAAATAAAGCCTGCAGGTTCATTACTTTCTCACCTAAACATGAACACTGTTTGAAAACTTGTGAAAAAGCAAAATGTCTCCAAGTCAAGCAAAAAAGTGACTTCCTATTAGACACCCAACTATTCAAACTTATACACAACCAGCCATTCTCCCCCTTTGCAGCTTAAGTGATATAATAACTCCCATCCTATAACCACAGGAATCATGAACATTCAGATCCATTACTACTAATCCCAAAAAAAACCAAGCTTCATTGCACAGATCACTGCTTCAAAGTTCTTGACCCCAAACTCTGGGAATCTAATCAAAGAAATATCATCATACCCAGTGTTCTGGACAGCTGGAAACTCATCTTCTGAAACTTGCCAAATGCCAATGTTATGTCCTGGCCATACTACCTAAGCACACCATATTCTGTCACTGTCTAATAACTTTCTCACTCTCTGTATCCCTCTAATTGTATATCACACTTACTTTAAGATTTGACCCTCTTGTACATAGTGTATATAAATTCTCCACAATGCATAATCTCACTTCAACTTCAATCAGCTGTAAAATGTAAAGAATTTTTCTTACTGGACGTTTAACTATACAGTAGAGACCTAGGGTAGTTTGGATAATCAAACTGTTCAGATAATCAAACATGTTATTGAACTGGATAAAAAAACTTCTAAAATCTTGTTTTTATCTGTATACAGGAATATACTTTTCAACCATTCAGACACATGTAACTGCTGTTTCTAAATTGTCTGATATTGATTGCTTAAATTACAATACAGTTAATTGTTTATTGGAATGTTTAACGTTAACACATGAAGCTTATATAAAAAGTTTTGTGAGCATAGATGCAAGACAGATGAAAGTGTGTGTAATTATATTGCAGAGTTAAGCACTTATTTTCATAGGTGGGTGAGTGGGTGTCAAGTCACCACTTTTGACAGGCTGGCAGACCTTTTAGTGAAGGAACAAGCCCTTAGCACTTTGCCTGAGGACATGAGAATCTGGTTGGCAGACAGAGAATGCAGCACCGCAGATGAGTTGGTGAAAAAGGGAGACCTATATCTAGCAAGCAGGGCATCACTGCACAGGAAATGGATACCCAGTGCTGCACATGGGTATAAAGAAACCCATGGTGGGCAACCTAAACCACCCCAACAGAGTCTGCCAGTAACATTGAAGCCACTAGTATAGGTACACTGCCAGGATCAAGGGTTAAATGTTTTAAATGCAACCAGTGGGGCCATGTAGCATATAGATCTCCATGGAGGGAAGGTGGGAACAAAAGGTGGGGGAGCCAGCAACTGGGAATGACAGAATGCCAGCATGTCTGGAGACAACAAGGGTACCAAACTACCACAAGAGGTTATATCCTATCTTAGTAGACTGAAAACAGGCCACTGCTAAGAGAGACACAGCATCTGACCTAACCATTGTGAAGCCGGGTCTATATTAGAACATCGAAGTTTCAAAACTTGGAATGTTCTAATATCGACCCCTATTCAGCGAAAGCTGAAAATATCGAAGCAACAGAAAACCAAATTTTTTCCTAGGGAAAGAATTTGGTTGTCCGTTTCTGTTGCTTCGGTATTTTCAGCACTGTGGTGGAAAGTTAAAGGTCGGGTTCAGGTAAATGTGCGATTGAGTGCGGGTTAGGTTAGTTAGGGTTAGGGTGTGGGTTAGGTATATGTGCGATTGTGTGGACATGAGGGTTAGGGCGCAGGTTAGGTATGTGTGCAATTGTGTTGATGTGAGGATTAGGGTGGGTTAGGGTTAGGGCGCGGGTCAGGTCAGTGTTGCATTTGTGTGCACATGAGGGTTAGGGTGGGGTAGGTGAGTTAGGGTTAGGGCACGGGTGAGGTGAGTGTGCGATAGTGATGGACCTTAGGGTTAGGGTTTGGGTTAAGGTAAGTGGATAGTTAGTGGTGTGTGTATCGTTTAGTGTAGGGTTAGGTGTAAGATTTTAGGTGTATGTGTGTGGATTGCTGTTTGTTTGGTGTGCTTCTGTTGTGTGTATGTGTTTTGGAACAGCACATTTTTTCCCTAGGAAAAAATTTGCTGTTTTGCATGTTCGATGTTTTCAGCTTTCGTTGAATAGGGGTCGATATTAGAACATTCAAAGTTTTGAAACTTCAATGTTCTAATATAGACCCATGAAGCCCACAATGGCTAAAGAGGAGCACTACTTGCTTGGGCAGTCTACTTCAGTCAGAGCTTTAGGAGGGACCCAATTCCAAATACCTTTGGCTAGGGTTCATATTGACTGGGAGGGTGGAAAGGAAACAAGCAAGTAGGTATGTTTGAGAATACTCCCACAGATGTCCTGATAGGGAATGATTTTGATAATGCAGTACCTTGTGTGCATGCAGTGACATGCAGTCAGGCTTGGAGACAGACATGTGGGTCTGGTAGCCTGGGGGGGGGGGCAGACAGATTGCAAACTTGAAGCCAGGACTGCTGAGGTGTTTATTTCAGAGGGAGAGCTACCCTGTAGCAGTGAGACTGAAGGTGAGTCACAGCTGCTGGTGGGTACTGATGTTCTCTTGGACAGAGTGACTGCAAAACAGAGGTGAGGAGTAGTACTCAGGCTGACAGTGAGGCACCACTATCAAAAGATACCAGACTTCCTGTGGAAGGGGAGCTGGAAAGGGTCACAAAGAGAGAGTTGAGACAGGCTCAGCTCTCAGACCCTACATTACAAGGCTTGAAGGAGGTAACTAGGGAGGCACCTGATTTTCAAGGAAAAGGGGATACAATATACTGGAACAAACGGTTACTGTATAGAGAATGGACCCCTGAGGGAGGACTACAGGGTGAGAGAATACAGCAGTCGGTAGTCCCCATAGCCTACTGTCTGGTACTTCTAGCCATAGCCCATGACATTCCCTTTGCAGGTCATATGGGCATAAAGAGTACCAAGAGATTTATTATGCAGAACTTTTATTGGCCTGGGATTTCCAGGGATGTAACAGGTACTGCAGGACCTGTGAGCAGTGCCGAAAGGTAGGCAAGGCAGGAGACAAGGTTAAAGCTCCTTTGGTGCCTCTGCCTGTGATTAAGGAGCTATTTCGGAGGGTATCTATGGATATTGTGGGGCCTCTGAATACCTCAAGTTCCACAGGTAAGAAGTATATCCTAGTGGTAGTAGATTATGCTACTAGATACCCTGAGGCAGTGGCTCTGTCCTCCATTGAGGCATAAAAAGTGGCAAATACTTTGTTAGAGATTTTCAGCAGAGTAAGTTTCCCAAACAAAATACTGACTGACAGAGGTGCCAATTTCATGTCAGACCTGCTGGCTTGTTTGTGGAAGCACTGTGAGGTGAAGCACCTAAAGACCACCCCTTACCATCCCCAGACTAATGGTCTGGCAGAGAGGTTAAACTCTACAATAAAGACCATGCTACAGGCATTTGCAGACCAGTTTAAGAGAGAATGGGACAAATATCTGCCCCATCTGTTGTTTGCTTACAGAGAGGTGACCCAGGAATCCACAGTTGTTTCACCCTTTGAGTTGTTGTATAGGCAGTGGGTGAGGGGGCCTCTAGATTTCATTTGCGATGAGTGGGAGGGTGAGTGTGAATCCCACAAGGAGTCTGTTGTGACATACATCCTAAACCTTAGGACAAGGCTGAGTGAACTCATGGGCTTGGCTCAGGAGAACCTGGCAGAAGCCCAACAGCAGAAGAAGGTCTGGTATGGCAGGAATGCTCGAGTCAGAGAGTATGCTGTGTGGCAGGAGGTTATGTTTCTCATTTCTGTCAGGCACAATAAGCTGCAGGCAGCTTGGGAGGGACCCTTCAAAGTAGTAAGGAAGGTCAGTGATTTAAATACATGATAGAACTGCTAGGCAGGGGGTAGGGGCACAAACTGTACCATGTTAACATGTTGAAACCTTACATGACAGGGAGGCCTGGTGCTAAGTATTTACAGTAGGAGGCAAGAGGAATCTGAGGGGGATCTATGACTACAGCAAACAAGCCAGCAAAATCCCAAGTTACTGTGGTGGAGCCTAGGGTCACAGGCATATGATATAACAGTGCAGCACTGTACTGGGGTCAGCAATGCCAAGGCAGCTGGAATCTCAACACAGGGTATGGGGTAGTTTATTCCCAGATAGGCTCATTCCTCTCAAGCAACATTTCTCAAGGGCCACTTCAAGAACTATCTTGATGCTTCCAAGGGGGTAGAAGTGTGAGAAAAGTAGGTACTGCCCACACAGCTAGCTGGAATTTTATAAATAATGATATGTCATTTGTGATTATCAAAATGATTTATATAAGATGTTTGTGTTACAAATGGATTAGAACTGTATGTCATGTGTATATCAAACTGGTTTGTGCAGATGTGTGTTGAAAAGGTATTTTGTAAAGTGTTTGTGTTTAAAATGTATCCACAGTATGCCCTACTAGAAGAGAACAGAAATGTACATGCACTGTTGTACCTGTTTAAATGTATATGTTTTAACAGAGGAAACTGAAGGGTTAACCTCAGTCCAGCAAACTTTAAAAAAATATCTGAAATTAAATTACTTTATAGGCTAGGCCATAAAGATGCTATCTCACAGGTTTCAATGCAGCTAGAGACACAAAGTCTGTACTAGGAAACTTTCTGTAGTCTTTGGGGTGACTTAATTGCCACTCAGGAAGAGTAAAAGTGTTTAGTTGTTTTATGACCTCCAGAAGCTCAACAGATCTGATCAAAGGCCCTTCTGTGTATATTTTTGCAGATAGGTGCTAAATACTGCCAGCTACCAGCAATGGGGGTTTTGCCTTGGAACTAGAAGTCAGATGACCAAAAATGATGTAATTCTGCAAGCTATCCCAGAAGTAATATTTTAGATATTATTTTGAGAAGTCTCTTAGAGTGAGACAGAGCATTCTGTATTCTGTCTTGGACCTGACAAGAAGAAGAACCATTCACCACATCATCTGCCTAGTCACTAGGGAATAGTATAATTTTCTTAGATTCAGTCAGGAATATAGTGAAGCTTATTATATATTATTATTATTATTGCCTTTGACTTGGGTTGTGTATTTCTGCATTGGATAAATAAAATACAAGGGCTAAAAACGACCATGGGAATGTAAGCCTAATTTTCTTAAGATCCTCACTGATCAATAGCTTACTAAGTACCTATAAACCTATGAACATATATGGCTAAATAACTTTAATAAAATAAATGACTAAAATGCATAGGGTTGCCACCTTTTTAGATGTCCAAAGTGGATTTTTTTTTATGTAAATGTCAGACTTTACTGGACAAACCATTTCACATAAAGCATATGACTGTTGATCATGTGATTAAACAAGATCAATTATATTTAGAAGTTACATTATTAGCTCTTTTCTCAAAGTGTAAAGCACATGCACATTTTTGTAGTTATTGTTTCAGTTTTATAGATTTCACTGTGTATCTGTTGACCAGGAGAGATCAAACAGGCAAAGGCATGTTCGCTTAATCTTCAGGGGTACAATAAAAAAAAAAAAAATTACCATTCAGTGATCTGTAGAAGATTGATGGCACCAATGTTAGCCAGAAGTATTCTTCGCAAAACCCACAATGTTTGTTTGTTTATTTATTTATTTATTTATTTGTTTGCATTTGTTTCCCAGGATAGTCTACTGGGCCAAGGTGAGACCATTTTCAGTAGATGCCCGGGGAGAAAAGTTCCACAAACATAGTATAAGTATTACACAGTATATATATATATATATATATATATATATATATATATATATATATATATATATATATATATATATATAGTATGATAAGGGCCAAACAATATACATATATTATAAAGCATACATTACTTTTGTGTAGCATAGCACAACTTCAAAACAGCACCATACAGTGGAGGACTAATAGACAGCATATTCTGAACATACAGTAGTTCAGTACAACCACAGTCATTGGAGAGTTAGATTATAGCTATTAAACAATATAATTGAACAAGATGAATATCCATAATATGCAACAGAGCCAGTTGGTCATAGGAAGAGCGTGGTGTGAAATCTACGCAAGATGAAAGATAGTACTATCTAGGTGGAAGATTAGAGAGTTAGACCAATTGCCAAGAAAGCCAACAGAGGTTTGGTAGAAGGTTAAACCATAAGAGAAGTTTAGGAATTCAGAAACACAGTCTGGTGATAAGAGCAGCTAAAGATATAACTTTAATTTAGAGTGAGTAAATGTAGAAGAAAAATCTATCAGAGCAGTTAAATACATATGTCGGGATATAAAGAGCAAGATAGGAATGAGTTAGGGATAGGAGTAGGCCAGAGGAGAGGGGGGGTTCAGGTTATAGGAACTACAGCCTTTGTACAGTTGCACTGCCATAGTGAGGAAAGGTGGTGATTCAGGGATTTCTTAAAGAGAGACACACTGTTGATAAACCTTAATGATGGTGGGAGAGTATTCCATAGTTTGGCTACAGTGAAAGAGTAGTGCATTTGTCCTGCTTTATAGGTTGGTTTCACTACATTTAGGAGCAGTTGTTTATTGGATCAGGCAGTTAGATGGTTTATAAATAAACTTGTGTGCAGTGGTTAATTGAATAAGTGACAGATAATGTTCTAGTCCCAACCAGTTTAATAGGTGTAGAGATGTGCATTAGTGAGAAGAATAATTTACATTTGTTACAGATTTAGTGATTTTATTGTAGCATGAGGCTAGTTTGGATTTTAGATAGGCCTGGATATTGGTCAGGAGAGGGGCACCATAAAGAAGAGATGGTAGTATGAAGGAAGAGGCGAGTGATAGTTTTGCAAAGTGGTTGAGGAAGTGTTTGTGTCTATACAGAATGCCCATTTTTGGTGTGTTTTTTTAATATTGGTCTGAATGTCAAATATCAAGTTTCATCTATAATGACACCTAACAGTTTGTATATGGTACAACCTCAATTATAATGCTGTTTTGGGCTTGGATGGTGAAATTTTCCTTGTTCAGTGGAGTGGATTTTTTGGGTAGAAGAAGAAGTTTAGTTTTGTTGGGGTTTAGTGCAAGATGATTATTGGGCATCCATATGTCTGTAGTTGTGAGGGAGTCTTGTGTGAGTTGGTGTAGTTCAGATGGAGGGTTGGCAGCACAGATGATTGTGGAACCATCTGCATATTGAATGGCAGTACTTTGAGTAAGAGATGTGTGGAAGATATTGATAAAGGTGCTGAACAAAAGGGGTCCTAGTATGGATCCTTGTGGAACACCTGTTGTTGTGTCAAGGAAATGAGAGAATGAATTTCACCATTTGGTAGATTGTTGTCTGTTTGTGAGGTAGTCTGAGAACCAGTCTAGGGATGGGGGTGCGATGCCTATGCCTGACAGTTTAGTGAGAAGGAGTGAGTGGGAGACCGTATGTGCCCAGTAATGACTCCTACAATTCATACGGAGTTACATATATTGGTAACATATCCAAGTATGATTGTAAATTCTTTAAGACGTGATGCCCTACTACTTCTGGAACTGTCTGGGTATCCTTCTTCCACATTGCCCTCACTTTCACCTTCAAATGCTGGTATTTTATGACTTTGTGTCTTTCTGTACATAAGATACTGTAGTCATTGGGTGTACCAAATTTAATGATCAATGCCACTTCTGTCTTCTTTTCATGGACTACTATATCTGGTTTTCATGCATCTATTTTTTGAACTGTTGGGTGATCCCATGTGATATAAACTTCATCATTTTATGTTCATAGGTTCATAGGTAGGTACTAAGCTACTGGCCCTAGGGCCTATATAAGCCTAGCCAAAGGTACCCTGGCTTTCGCCACCCAAGAAAATTATTTTCCTGTACCACTGTCGAGCAGAGCCACAGAAGTGATCCCCCGGGTGAATTTCCTATCTCCCATCCAATCATCAAGATTTTTCTTGAACAGTGCTAATGAGGAGCTTTGTTTGATATAGATAGGTAGTTTGTTCCAGAGTATGGGAAGTCTCTGGGACATGAATCTATCCCTCCAGCATGTTCTGTTTATTGTGGTGACAAGGTTTAGGTCCCTAGAGCATGTAGCTCGTAGGGATTGGGATTTCTTTAAGTGGAGCATGTCCAAAAGCTCTGGGTTTGACATATCTTTGTGTGTTAGGCAGAGATCGCCTCTGAGTAGGCGATATGCAACGGAGTAAAGCTGCAGTTTTTTGAGACGGTTAGAATAGGGCATCTCTTTGAGGCCAGTAATCCTCTTTGTGAGGTATGTCTGTGGCCTTTCCAGTTGTTGTAGATGTCTTGTGAGGTACATACCAAAAGGGGCATTGTACTCTATAATGGGTCTAATGAGTGACGAGTAGAGGAGAACAATGACCTCTTTTTTCCTGGATGAGAAACCTTTTGTGATGAGGTGTGCCACATAGAAGGATTTCCTGACTACTGTGGCGATGTGATTATCAAAGGAGAGACTACTCTCCACCTGTGTCCCAAGGTCTCTTATCACACTTTCGGTGTTAAGTAAACTACCACCTATGTGGTAGTTCATGGGTACTGAGTTTTTACCAAAAGGAATGACAATGCACGTTTTGGCATTGAGCTTGAGGCCATGGCTTTGACACCAGGCATCTGTCTCAGCAAGGCCCTTTTGTAGGATGTCCACATCTTTTGGAGTTTTGATTATGGCTCCTAGTTTGCAGTCATCTGCGAACTTCGTTAGCCAAAGATCTTCTGTGTTGGCCTGTCTTCGGAGATGTAGATACCAAACAGGAGAGGACCCAGGACTGAACCCTGTGGTACTCCACTTGTCACTGGTCTGAAGCTGGATTTGGAGTCTGCTACTTTCACAGTGTGGGTTCTGTCAGTGAGCCAGTTGGCAACCCATCTTGTGACATAGGGATTTATACCTAGTTTAGTGAGTTTATCTATAATTCCAGAGTGGGGGATGGTGTCAAAAGCCTTGGCGAGATCTAGATAGGCTGTGTGAACCACCTTACCCTCATCTACAGCTTTGGTGACTGCTTCAAAGAAGTCTATCAGGTTTAGGAGACATGATCTGCCTTTTACAAACCCGAACTGGGTGGGGTCCTGAGTTTGGTGATTACCAATGTCATTGTTTATAAGTTCCATGATGATACGCTCCATAGCCTTGCAGACCAGGCTCGTTAGGCCAATGGGGCGGTAGTTTCCAGGGTCTGTGGTGGCTCCCCTTTTGCGGAGTGGGATAACTGTCGCTGTGCATCATTCAGTGGGCACATAGCCTGAGGTGAGGCTATGATTGAACATGGTACTTAGGTGGGGTGCCAGTTCATTCTGTAGTTCATGTAGAACACAGCCTGGGATGTCGTCAGGTCCCATGGATGCTGTGTTCTTGGCTTTGGATAGTGTGTTTTTTACCTGTGCAGCCATGATTACAGGAACTTTGCATTCTTCTGGTATAGAGATGAGCCCTTTAGGGGATGACAGAGGGGTAAAGTTAGCACTGAACCTATCTGCCAGGATGTTGGCAATATCCGTTGGTTCTGTATATTTAGTGCCATTGTGCTGTAACTCAGTGCAGATCTGAGTGTTGCCATTGAGATTCTTGACATAGCTATACAATGCTTTGGGGTTGTCTTTAGAGTCAGTGGCGATTTTGTTTTCATAACTAGCTTTGGAGGATTTTATGAGGGATCTCAGCTTCTTACTGAAGCTGACCAGGGAGTTTCTCCAATCATGAGATTTTACTCTTTTTTGCAACAGTTTCTTTCTTCTGTTGTAGAGTTTGTTTATGGCAGGGGACCACCAGATTGGCTTCCTTTTTTTGGAGGATAGCATCTTGGTTCTGTTAGGGATTGCACGATCCATGCACTCATGTAAGTGCTTATAAAGTGCATTTGCGTAGGATTCAGCAGTCATAACTCTGTTGTCCGTCAGCATGGGTGTCGTGAAGTTTGCCACTTCTGTCTTAAGAAGCGTGAAGTTGGCTTTGGAGAAATTCTTTACTGTGGTTTCCCTAATGGGAGGGTGGGGGAGGGATGTGGATGTCTAGGGTGATTAGCTTATGGTCGGATCTGACCAATGAGGAATTGACCTCTGGTGTGGAGCACCGGTTGCCCATGTTGGTAATAACCAGGTCTAGGATATTGCTGCCCCTGGTGGGGGTGTGGATAAGTTGATCCATGGCATCGGAATTTATGAATTCCAGAAAATGTTGAGCACAAGAGTTGGTACATGAGTAGTTTTCCCATTTAATGGTAGGGTAGTTGAAATCGCCCATTATTAGGGTGTTAGGTTGTACCCTAATATTTTCCAGTTTATTAAGAAATGAGGAGTGGGAATCCTGGGGTATGGTGGGGGATCTGTAGCAAGCTACAATTTGGATTGCGGTCTTGCCCAGAGTTAGTTGACTTGGATAATCTCGGATGCATTATGCTGAGCAACTAGCCTGGAGGTGTGGATATCCTTAATGAATACGGACACGCTTCCACCTTTAGTGTTTCGGTCCAGGTTAGGTGGCCGAAAGGTGTGGTATGAATTATAGCCTGGTAATGCAGGGATACTCTCTGGAGCCTTGAACCAGGTCTCTGTCACTGCACAGATGTCGATGTTTTCCATTTTAAGGAGTGCCTTGAGAGAGTGCATTTTGAGGTTTAGACTTCTAGCATTGAGTAGCAATACCCTCAGATTCTTCTTGCCTGTACCTGTTAGGGTGGTGAATTTGTCATTTGAACCTTGCCTAAAAAAGGCACTATAGGGGTGGCTAGAGCCTTAGCCAGTATCCGGAATCCCAGGGGTGACAGGTGCAGGCCATCTCTGGCAAAGCATTGTGGCTTGTTGATCATATCATCCCAGGCAGACAGATACTGGATCCCCTTAGAATGACACCAGAAGCTTAGCCAATTGTTGAAGTCAATCATTTTGTCCTTGTACTGTGGTATCATTCTGGCTGATGGCAGGATGCTACTCAGGGCTAGGGTCATACCTGCCTGGGCTACAAGATTGGACAGCTCCTCCATGTCCCTTTTCATGTAGTCCAAGGAGGTACGTCTCAGGTCATTCACACCAACATGGACAATGACAGAGTCATATTTGTACTTGTTGTGGAGTGACCTGAGTGCATGCGTTATGTGGCGGATCCTGGCACCCAACAGGCAGCTGACAGTAACTTTCTCCTTGTTTAGCCTGGTGAGTGGAATATCAGTGTGCCTGACTATAGAGTCACCTATGACTAGAGTGTTGGGTACGTTGTTATGCCTTATGGGCTGTGGTTGAGTGGCACACTGAGTTTGTGGGCTATGTGACATTTGGCTTGTGTTGGGGGGTGGAGGTTGCTTGTGTTTCTGCTTTGGAGGTCCCTGTTGCTTGGGCAGGTTTTTACTGAGAGCCTCCGCGAATGTAGGTGTGTGTTTTGTGTTTCTATGTGTGTGTTTTGGTGGTGTAGGTTTTGAGGGACTATGTGATGAGTGTGGTACGGTGCAAGTGTTTACCTTCTCCTCTTGACTGTCTAGTCCAGTCTTGGGTGAAGAGAGCTTTGCTTCCAGTTTGGCTATATAAGTGCATCTCTCACAGGTTGTAGTGTTGGGTGGTAGGAGGAGAGGGTTGTCTGTGTACATGAGGCAATTACTGCATTGCCCCAAGATGCCCAGATTCATCAGGTAGACCGGAGAAAACACCGGGGCTGACCCTTAGACATGCCTGGATAGGTGCTTATTTGTTAAGTACTAGAAACTGTTTTCCTCTAGACAGTGAGGAAAGTTGAGTGCTGTAGTAATTTGTAGCTTATTTAGTGCTTACAATAAGTTCTGAACAAGTGCTGAAACAAAAAACTGGCTAGTTCTAAGAAACAAAATTAAGCTAGAAGGCATGCCTCCAACACCGAAAGGCTTGGGCCCTAGAAGCCTACAAATAGTCCTGGACACAGCAAATCAATATGCAGGCTAGACTACCCACAGGAAAGGCAGGAAACAAGCTTAGAAAAAGTTTTTTTTTTTAGTGGAAAGAGAGAAAGGAGTAGCAGAAACTAAGCTAATTGGCCTTCTCAAATGTTCTCCCTGTACTGGGTAGAATGAGGTAATGACACTAGACTGGGAGGAGGGTCCCAGATCAAATTTACACTAGGGGCGGGCAACTGCAAAGCCACCAACTATAAAAACACTATACCAACAGGGAAGGAGGGTGGGAAACAAACTGCAGAAATGTTTCTCTAAACCAAGATGTCCCTGAATATGTGCTCAGACACACAGCCTCCACAAACACTAGGCCCAAATACAAGCCTGAATATGGAAATGCTACAAATATCCCCACTACTTAGAAACCAACTGCAGAAATGTTTCTCACAGCTGAAAAGCAGCAGTGAGCCTTTTAATGAAAGTTTTAAACAGCTAAAGGAGCCACTAGAAAAAAGAGTTTAACTGCAACAAGTTATCAGAAACAAACAACCCAACAGATGCTTAATAAAAGTGGACAATTTCCAATTAATACCTCACACACCGTGAAACTAGCTAGAAAAATACACAGTACACAAAGTGCTATAAATAACAAAGAAATAAAGAACAAAATAAACACAAAACAGGATACTTAATGGTATATATTATAGCTCAGAGTTTGCTCAGTGTCCTTCCTTCGATTAGCCCAGTGTGAAATGGCAGAACACTCACAACTGAACTTCTTAGGTAACAGAAAGCTGAAACCTGAGACAGCTTTTAAGAAAGAAATCTCAAAAGAACCAATGAGGTGCTTATTCTAAGCTGTAGTCCAGGTGACCTCAGTCAGCCAATGACCTCAAACAATTCTCTCTCATTGAAATGCCTGATGGCTTTGGCTAAACCAAGATGTCCCCGAATATGTGCTCAGACACACAGCCTCCACAAACACTAGGCCCAAATACAAGCCTGAATATGGAAATGCTACAAATATCCCCACTACTTAGAAAACAACTGTAGAAATGCTTCTCACAGCTGAAAAGCAGCAGTGAGCCTTTAAATGAAAGTTTTAAACAGCTAAAGGAGCCTCTAGAAAAAAGAGTTTAACTGCAACAAGTTATCAGAAACAAACAACCCAACAGATGCTTAATAAAAGTGGACAATTTCCAGTTAATACCTCATACATGTGATGCTTTGTGGCTCATGTTTCCAATGTTTTTCAGCCATTTCAATACCATAATGTTTGCACATTCCCCAGTGTGGCATTCTTGCCACATTATTATGCCTTTCAGTTTACAATCATTCTGCCATTAGTGTATCACAACCAGCAACAAGGTGTGCAACTGTTTCCAGTTCTATTTTACAAAGCCTACATTTGTCTGTTTCTCCCACATGTTCAATGGACTTTGTAAACCAATGCGTACGTAGGCCACTATCCTGGGCTGCCAACATTAAGCTTTCATATTTTGGTTTGAATTCATCTCTCCTTAACCATTCCTGCATTCGATCCTGATCAACATGAGGTTCTTCCAGGAATTTTCTATAGTTGCAATTATATTTTTGCATTTTTCCACATTTCTTGCTTTCTCATGTGGTTCTTCAACTTATATACTTTCTCTTGTTTTTTGGTACATTCAGTTGCTGCCTGATTTTTTATCTACTTCTGGTTTGATTTCCATTCCCGCTTTGACACTGATATGCTTCTACTAGACTTAGAAGAGAAGTCATCTTAGATTTATTCTCCTCATGTTTCAAAATAAATTTCACTATGTTTGGGTCTTGTGAGGTCAGCAGATATGTATGCAGTCTCACGACTGCAGATCTATACATGTAATCCAATTTCAAGCCCATACCTCCTTCAGAATGGGGAATATATAATCTTGGTATGCACAGATTTTTATAAATCATTTGATGAGCATGAAGCATCCTTCTTGTTTTCCTGTCTAATCTATCCACCACCTTTTGGGGCCAGTCAATCACTCCAAAACTGTAAGTTAGGACAGGAAGAGCAAATTGGTTTATAGTTTGAATTTTGTTCCTAGATGTCAACGATGTTCTCAGCATTAATTTAAGTCTTCTAAAATATTCCTTACTAAGTTTTATTTACATTTTTTCATGTTTTATTGTTGATAATTAATCAGTTCCCAAATATTTATACACTCCCTTTTGCACAAGTTCTTTTATATCACATTCTTGTCCCAAATTGATGTTTTCTTGGTGCTGCAGCTTTCCTGCTTTAAAGGTTGCTTTTGCACATTTATCAAGACCAAATGACATTCTTACTTTATCTGAAAAAATGTTGGCTACTTGGCAGTTGTGCTTTCAGTTCCTCATCTGATGAGCGGTACAGTTTTAAATTGTTGACAAAAAGAAGATAAGAAGTGTTTTTACTTGTTGCTTTCTGTGAGCCAGATTATAGCCATGACCTAATCTTTTAAGCAGTCAGCTTGATGGGTTAAGGGCAAGGCAAAAGAGCAACAGTGACAGAGAGTCACCCTGGAATAATAATTTGTCCATTATCATGGCTTAACTGCAAAGTGGTTTGCCACAGTTTCATGGTCGCTGTGATATAATTTATCAGTACAGGGTGAATCTTATACATGTTTAAGCCCTCTTTTATCCATGAATGTAGGATACTGACAGTCAAATGCTTTTTTGTAGTCAGTCCATGCTATGCATAGATTCTTCCCTTTTTTACAGTTCTCCACCATGACTTTATTTAATAATGGTTAAGGTGTTTGCCTTACAAACACAAGGTGCAGGGTTTGAGTCTCACAAGGGATAATTGGCTAGGCTTAAAATGGCTTGCAAGGGCAGTTAGCCTAGTACTAATCTATGAACCTATGAACCTATGAACAAATGATCCTTTGTTCCATATGGCTTTCTTTTATTGCCCTTTTGTTCTATTGTCATAATTGAGTTTTCTTCTAAATAACTATAAACTCTGTAGGCATCATTTCCAGTGTATAGTTTATACGTCGTTGGAAGGCAAGTTAATTGGTCTATAATTTTTAGGGTAGCCTGCAGGTTTACTCTTAAGTAGGAGCATTGTTTTTCCTCTTGTTGCTAGCCAGGTTGGTGTCTGTTTGGGGTGCTCATATAAATAGTTCTTACTCATGGCTAAATCTTTGTGCAAAGATGTTAATACTTTTAACAAGAAATTAGGTACTGCATCTGGGCCTGGGGTTTTCTAATTAGAGGCTTTTCTTAACATTGTTTCAGTCTCTCTGGCTGTTACTTCATCCCATTTCATATCCTGTACCTTTTGAACTTCTTATTCTTTCTTTTACTTCTTCTATCCATTTAGCATCTTTGTTATGTTCCACAGGATCTTCATAAATACTTCTCCAAAATGCATCTATTTCTTCTTTTTTGGTGGTCTTTTAATCCTTTTACCTTGTTTCCCAATTCTCTATAAAACTTTTTTGGGTCATCAATAAATTGCTTATTTTGTACTTTTCCTTTATATTTATCTGTGTATCTTCTAAGTCTTTCTGTCTGTGCTGATATTTTTAGTTTATTATTTGCGATAGTGCATGATAAATCCTGATCCATTACAATACTGCACATTGCTTTTATCATATCTATCTTTCTGAGAATTTTTTTTATCTGTTCCCTCTTCTATACTCTTCTAACAGTGACACTTCTTGTCATAATTGCTTTGTAGTTTTCTCTGTTCAATACTTCCATGATGGTATTCGATTTCTTCCCTTCTTTTCCCTTACTATCTTGTGTTCTTGTGGTAGAATTTTATCTGTTATTAATTTAGCTGTACAGTTATATATCCTGTTTACTTTTGTTATAGTGCATGGATCTCTGTGGACAGTCCTAATTACTGTGTTCATTTGTTTTATCAAATTTCTAACTTTTGGGGTTTTATTGACCTTCTGCAGTCTATTTCTTTCTATGATCTTAATATGTCTATTTATCACTATTAAATCAAGCAACTCTTCTCTTACTTCATTTTCTTCTAAACTGAGGACACATTTTTTGTTCTCCATTTCCTGCGGGCATTCCATAGAAAGTTCTATAGCATCTTCCTATGGCGCATTCTCTTCAATTTCATCCTGTGTCATCCTTTGCTCTGTCATATGGGAACTCACTGGCCTATCATTCCTCAACACTCACTGTGTCAGAGTTGCCACAGTTTCCTGCTCCTTCCCTTGCTGTTCAGTTTCAAGTGAATGTTTATACTAGTTTCCTGTGAAAGGCTTCAAAATATCTTCATATGGCAATTGACCTGTTGCCTCCCGTTCCACTGGTTTCAACTCAATTTGGATGTTCATTGCTCTATCCTGCTACTGTATTTTCTGAGTTAGATTTTCTACACTGAATCCTTCACTTCACAGGTACTCCATAACCTCAGGTTATATTACTTTACCTTCTCCATTACTAATCTTCTTTTCTACTTTTCCTCTTTGTCTTCTTATTTTTTGTATTGTAAAGTTTTCCATGTCTGGATTCCTTTGTCTGTATTTCTCTTCAAATACCTTTGGTGCTGCTCTTTTTATATTGATTAATTTTGCTTTCTCCTTTGTATAAATATTACACCATATTAAATCTCTTTTTCTTTTCCATGTCCATATTTCTTCTTCAGATGTCTCCTGCTCCTCCTGTTTCTCTTTATTTTGGGGACTCATTCCATCATGCTGTGATATAACCTGTGTTAGACTTTCTACACTAAATCCTTCACTTCGCAGGCATTCCATAACTTCAACTTCTATTTTTTTAACCTCTACTTTACTAATCTTCTTTTCTATATTCCTCCTTTGTGATACTATTTTTTTATTGTGAAATTTTCCACATCTGGATACCTTTGCCTGCATTTCTCTTTGAATATCTTTGGGGCTGCTTTTTTTTGTATTGATTAATTTGGCTTTCAACTTTGCATATATATTGCACCATATCAAATCTCTCTCTCTCTTTCCCATGTCCATATTTCATTTTACACTTTTCAGAAATCTCTGGATTTTGTTGTTTATATTTTCACACTTCCTCAGATACTTCTTTTTCCAAACAGATCAAAGTTTTTTGGTCTATATAATATTTTTCAAAAATATGTTGTATTAATGAACACACATTTTTATTTGAAGCTTCTGAGACTTTTGTCGTGGAAGTATTTTTCTTTCCTCTAATTTCTCTCTTAATCTTTTTTTGTATATCATGTGTCTGGAAATTCTAGGTTTTTTGCATAATAGTAACAATACATAATTTCTTTCTTATCCTCAGTAGTCCACTCTATCATCTTTATGGCTCTTCTTTGACCTATCAGTTTTTGTGATTTTTGTGGACTGCTTCTTCCTTCTACAACAGAGGGCCATCCTCCCCTTAGGCCTGGCCCCATTGTAAGAATGTTAGTTTTCGTAGTTTGAGGATTCTGCACTGTCATTTTTTTCCAGTCCTGGCACCAGTGTACCTACCAGGATTGGGCACTTTTTTTTTATCCTGGGTCTTGTGCACCCAACTATCTTTTTTTTTAATTTTTCACCTACTTCTGTCCATGATATATGCTATATAAAATACAGTCTATATATCAGTGTTGTCTTGGTGAGATTTTGTGAAAATCAGGGTCTATCTCGTGAAGGTACTCACCAAGACTTGAAGATGAATTTAGTTTCAGCAATACTATGCTCATTTGCTTGCTGACTTTTTTTGGAGCAGGTTCCCCTGCACCCTAGTGGCAAGAGTGTGCAGTTATAACTTGTGTGATCAAAGACTGCTGGAATGGGGCTCAGTTTTTAGCTTTTTATTGGTTAACTGGTTAATTTGTTTAAATCAGTTTGGTCATTTGCTACTATTATATTAAAAAAAATACACTTTATGCATCGATGCTTAGCTAGGGTTAAACTATTCCCGGCACCATAAAGTCTGCTCTTCAAATTTTCCCTTAGAACTAGCCGTTTTTTTAGTTTTAGCAATAAAATCTGTTTCTTTGAGCTCAGCACTTGTTCAGAAATCGTTGTAAGCACTAAATAAGCTATAAATTACTACAGCACTCAACTTTCCTCACTTGTCTAGAGGAAAACAGTTTTAGTACTTAATAAATAAGCACCTATCCAGGCATGTCTAAGAGTCAGCTCCCGGTGTTTTCTCCTGTCTACCTGATTAATCTGGACATCGTGGGGCAATGCAGCAATTGTCTCATGTACACAGACAACCCTGTCCTCCTACCACCCAACACTACAACCTGTGAGAGATGCACTTATATAGCCAAACTGGAAGCAAAGCTCTCTTCACCCAAGACTGGACTAGACAGTCAAGAGGAGAAGGTAAACACTTGCACCACACCACACTTATCACACAGTCCCTCAAAAACTATACCACCAAAACACACACATAAAAACACGAAACACACACCTACATTCGTGGAGGCTCTCAATAAAAATCTGCTCACGCAGCAGAGACCTGCAAAGCAGAAATGCAAGCAACCTCCACCCCCCAACACAACCCAAATGTCACATAGCCCACAAACTCAGTGTGTCACTCAACCACAGCCCATAAGGCATAACAACGTACCCAACACTCTAGTAATAGGTGACTCTATAGTCAGGCACACTGATGTTCCACTCACCAGGCTAAACAAGGAGAAAGGTACTGTCAGCTGCATGTCGGGTGCCAGGATCCGCCACATAATGCACACACTCAGGTCACTCCACAACAAGTACAAATATGACTGTCATTGTCCATGTTGGTGTGAATGACCTGAGATGTACCTCCCTGGACTACATGAAAAGAGACATGGAGGAGCTCCCCAATCTTGTAGCCCAGGAAGGTATGACCCTAGCCCTGAGTAACATCCTGCCATCACCCAGAATGATACCACAGTACAAGGACAAAATGATTGACTTCAACAATTGACTAAGCTTCTGGTGTCATTCTAAGGGGATCCATTATCTGTCTGCCTGGGATGACATGATCGACAGACTGCGATGCTTTGCCAGAGATGGGCTGCACCTGTCGCCCTTGGATTCCGGTTACTGGCTAAAGCTCTTGCCACCCCTATAGTGCCTTTTTTAGGCAAGGTTCAAATGACAAATTCACCACCTTAACAGGTACAAGCAAGCAAAATCTGAGGGTAATGCTACTCAATGCTAGACGTCTAAACCTCAAAATGCATTCACTCGAGGCACTCCTTAAAATGGAAAACATCAACATCTGTGCAGTGACAGAGACCTGGTTCAAGGCTCCAGAGAGCACCCCTGTATTACCAGGCCATAATTCATGCCACACCTTTTGGCCACCTAACCTGGACTGAAACACTAAAGATGGAGACGTGTCCATATTCATTAAGGATATCCACACCTCCAGGCTAGTTGCTCAACATAATGCATCCGAGATTATCCAAGTGCAGCTAACTCTGGGCAAGGCCGCAATCCAAATTGTAACTTGCTACAGATCCCCCACCATGCCCCAGGATTCCCACTCCTCATTTCTTGATACACTGGAAAAAATTAGTGTACAACCCAACACCCTAATAATGGGCAATTTCAACTACCCCATCATTAACTGGGAAAACTACTTGTGCACCAACTCTTTTGCTCAACGTTTTCTGGAATTCATAAATTCCAATGCCTTGGATCAACTTATCCACACGCCCACCAGGGGCAGCAATATCCTAGACCTGGTCATTACCAATATGGGCGACTGGTGTACAACACCAGAGGTCAATTCATCATTGGTCAGATCCGACCACAAGCTAATCACCCTAGACATCCACAACATGCCCCCTCCCAGTTAGGGAAACCACCGTAAAATATTTCTCCAAAGCCAACTTCATGCTTCTTAAGACAGAAGTGGCAAACTTTACGACACCCATGCAGACAGACAATATTGGTATGACTGCTGAATCCTACACAAATGCACTTTATAAGCACTTACACAAGTGCATGGATCATGCTATCCCTAACAGAACCAAGATGCTATCCTCCAAAAAAAGGAAGCCAATCTGGTGGTCCCCTGCCATAAACAAACTCTACAACAGAAGAAAGAAACTGTTGCAAAAAAAGAGTAAAATCCTATGATTGGAGGAACTCCCTGGTCAGCCTTAATAAGAAGCTGAGATCCCTCATAAAATCCTCCAAAGCTAGTTATGAAAACAAAATTGGCACTGATTCTAAAGACAACCACAAAGCATTCTATAGCTATGTCAAGAATCTCAATGGCAACACTCAGATCTGCTCTGAGTTACAGCACAATGGTACTAAATATACAGAACCAACTGATATTGCCAACATCCTGGCAGATAGGTTCAGTGCTAACTTTACCCCCCTCTCACCCCCTAAAGGGCCCATCTATATACCGGAAGAATGCAAAGTTCCTATAATCATGGCTGCACAGGTAAAAACCACACTCTCCAAAGCCAAGAATACAGCATCCATGGGACCTGACAACATCCCACCCTGCATTCAACACAATCTTCAGAATGAACTGGCACCCCACCTAAGCACCATGTTCTATCATAGCCTCACCTCAGGCTTTGTGCACACTGAATGGTGCACAGTGACTGTTATCCCATTCCACAAAGGGGGAGCCACCACAGACCCTGGAAACTACTGCCCCATTAGCATAACGAGCCTGGTCTGCAAGGCCATGGAATGTATCATCATGGATCTCATACATAAAGACATTGGTAATCTCCAAACGCTGGACCCCCACCCAGTTTGATGTTTTAAAAGGCATATCATGTCTCCTAAAGCCACAGACGAGGGTAAGGTGGTTCACACAGCCTGTCTAGATCTCGCCAAGGCTTTTGACACCACCCCCACTCTGGAATTATAGATAAACTTACTAAACTAGGTATAAATCCCTATGTTACAAGATGGGTTGCCAACTGGCTCACTGACAGAAACCACACTGTGAAAGTAGCAGACTCCAAATCCGACTTCAGACCAGTGACAAGTGGAGAACCACAGGGTTCAGTCCTGGTTCCTCTCCTGTTTGGTATCTACTTTTATGAAGTAGAGGCTAACACAGAAGGTCTTTGGCTAACAAAGTTCACAGATGACTGCAAACTAGAACCCATAATAGAAACTCCTAACGATGTGGACATCCTACAAAAGGGCCTCATGGAGACAGATGCCTGGTGTCAAAGCCGTGGCCTCAAGCTCAATGCCAAAAAGTGCATTGTCATCCCCTTTGGTAAAAACTCTGTACCCATGAGCTATCACATAGGTGGTAGTCTACTTAACACCAAAAGTGTGATGAGACCTTGGGACACAGGTGGACAGTAGTCTCTTGTTTGATAATCACATCGCCACAGTAGTCAGGAAATCCTTCTACTTGCCACACCTCATCACAAAAGGTTTCTCATCCAGGAAAAAAGAGGTCATTGTTTCCCTCTAATCATCACTCATTAGACCCATTATAGAGTACAATGCCCCTTTTGGTATGTACCTCACAAGATATCTACAACAACTGGAAATGCCACAGAAATACCTCACAAAGGGGATTACCGGCCTCAGACAGATGCCCTACGCAGACTGTCTTAAAAAACTCCAGATTTACTTCTTCGCATATCTCCTACTCAGAGGAGATCTCTGCCTAACATATAAAGCTATGTCAAACCCAGAGCTGTTGAACATGCTCCACTTAAAGAAATCCCAATCCTACATGCTCTAGGGACCTAAATCTTGTCACTACAATAAACAGAACATGCTGGAGGGATAGATTCATGTCCCAGAGACTTCCCATACTCTGAAACAAACTACCTATCTGTATCAAACAAAGCTCCTTATTAGCACTCTTCAAGAAAAATCTTGATGACTGGATGGGAAATAGGAAATTCACCCTGGGGATCATCTCTGTGGCTCTGCTCGACACGGGCACAGGATAATAATTTTCTTGGGTGGCGAAAGCCAAGGTACCTTTTTGGCTAGGCTTATATAGGCCCTAGGGCCATTAGCCTAGTACCTACCTATGAACCTATGAACCTATCTCTCCATTCAGACCTCTTCCTTTCTTCTATATGGCTGTTGTTATTCTCCTTAATGATCTCCATCCAAAACCCTACTCTATCCTTATCTCTTGAATTTCCCCCTATTTATTCATCATCCCTTTCCACGTTGATTTATAGCTTTCTGCTTGTGTTATGTATATGAGCTTTAACTGTGT
>NC_056741.1:1331756220-1331785482 GCF_019279795.1 Protopterus annectens
ACAAGTATAAACCGTCCAGAAACCTTAAATCTCAAAGTGAAAACCTGATAGAGAGATCTTAGGATAGCAAGAATATCCAGACAAATCTAGCAATCATTATAGTGACTCTCCCTACTCAATTCAAGTACCTAAAATTTGGGACAATATTCCTCCTGACCTGACAGAAGAACCAAACTGTACATTTCTTAACAATCTAAAAACTCACCTAGCCAATAACTGGCAGTGCATCTACACCTGATTTGGACTCACTGTGAACATCTCTAGCTTTAACTCCTTTCACTACTCTGCTTTTACTTCTGTCATACAAATCTAATCAGCAAAATGTTGTTTACTTTATATTACTATATTTATTCAAGATGTTCACATTGCTAAATATGTTCACTGATTGTAATACTATTGCTGATGAAAATGTTTGTTCTTGTATTGCATAATTTCCTATAATGTTTATTGGGCATGTACAAATTATTAGCATATTTAGAGGGTTTCTTCCCAGCCCCTGCTGAAAATAAGCTTTGGATGAGACAGACTATCACAGTTAACAAACAGAAATTAATGAATTAATAAATGAAATAATGAATGAATGAATGAATGAATGAATGAATGAATGAATGAATGAATGAAAATGTGGCCTGCTTTGAATTTGGGTTGAATATTGACTATGAGCTTTTTTAATATCATTAAATTGTTCATATATTACCTTCTCGTGTGTTTTTTCTAGGGACAGATGTTGGTGCTAAGGTAAAAATTTAGAGGGGAACTTTGGGATTATTAACTTTATGAATTGGAGTTATTTTTGCATGCTTGCTCCAACTACATGAATGATGTTTGCACTTAGGATGAGATTATATATTCCAATGATGGGTTTGGAGATAGAGGGCTAAGCCATGTTTATGAATCTGGGGTGGACTGTGCAGTGCAGATGCTTGATCTTTTTCAGGTATCCTGTTTATGAAAGATCTTGCAGACTTCTGGAATTCTAAAATGATAAGGATGAATGCTAAATGTGTCAAGAATATTTTGCAGAGGTGGACGAAAAATTAGGACTGAAGTGTTTAGGAATCTAGTGGCGGTAGAGTCTTAAATTTCATTCAACATGTTCATGTCCAAAACCTAATATGAATTGTTGCATTTGCCTAGGTCACTGGTTAGTGCTTTGTGATATTTCTGAAATAGTATTTTTTAAATAAGAAACATCTTTATTAAATTATCATGTGTGACATAAGCAATCATATATGTATATAAATGAAAATAAATCATACCGATACAATCTCAGTTGCAAACATTATACATTACAAACCATGGCGACACAACTGTAGCTGCAAATATTATACATCAATTATAATATATCCAGTCATTGTCAGTCAGCCATTGCATAGCTAATTCAATTTGTGCCTTCTTTTAAACTTTATTCCTTCCCTGCATGTATTGATCTCACATTTCCCATTTTTTATGTATTTTACTCCTACCCTTTTCTAAAGATCCAATTCCTGTTTTATCTCTGTCACTATATTCACTACTTCTAGTAAAGTTGGTTTAGACTTTGATTTCCATTTCCTAGTAATTGCTGTTTTAGCAGCCATCATAATTAGACTCAGCAAGGTCTGATTTTGTATCATAGCTCAAAAAATATTTTCTTAGTTACACCAATTTGCTTACCCAGCATCTCCAATATAGCAGTCTGCAGGGAATATTTAAAGTCTTCCAACTCATTAGACTCCCAGAAAATATGTTCTCAGTTATATCTTTCTTCCCCATCACACCTCCAACATTTGCTTTCTACCTGAGGAAAAAATTTTGGAGTCTACTTAGGGTATAAAATATCTCTGTAAATACTTCCAAGCAAAGATCCTAAATCTTCTAGACTTTGTTGCATATTTGGGAGACATACATACATATCCCCCATTGTTTCTTTGTGAATTGCTTATCCAGTCTCTCTTCCCAATCCTTTCTGGCCTCCTCTGATTGATTGTTATAGTTATTCATGCAATATTTTCTATGCTCTACTAATTATTCCTTTTTTAACAGCAGCTTCTGTTCTACATTCTACTAAAAACTCTACTAGTGTTGATCTTTCATTTAGGACCCCCTTTCTTTCTCTTTGCCTATACTCTGATATCAATCCTTGATAGGGAAGGCAGTCTCTAACCTGCAGTCCAAATAAAGTATTGGCATCTTCCCATTCTATGACCTTTCCCCCTGTCTAGTTATTTCCTCCCAATACCTTGGTTCATTTACCAGTTTTCTCCAATAAATTCCAGACCCCTCTTGCCTATTGTCTGTATCCCTAATTGCAGTCATCCCTATCAGCAGAATCTCCTTTCTCTAGTCTCATGTTGACTTAGTTCTTAGTATACTTTCTACCACTTTGTGAATATAATATTCTGTGTGATTATTGTTATTCTCCTAAAAGATCTGTATCCAAAATCCTAGTCTCTCCTTGTTTATTGAGCTTGCTCCCTCTTTCATCATAATCCCTTTCCACTTTGAATTATAGGTTTCTGCTTGTGAACTTGGTGTGCTTCTTAATGCTTTTTGAATCATTTAAGAATTTGGGCTTTTGTTCTAAGTTATAATAGCAGTGCAATTCATTGCATCAGAATTTTGCCACATTGTAAAAATGTCTCACTGTTTTCATGGTTGAAATTAATAGGTTCATAGCTATTTTACTAGGCTAATGACCACAAGGGCCTTTTTAAGCCTAGCCATGTATCCCAAATCTCTGACAAGTTCTGGTACCCTTGGTAAGTGTAAGAAGTGTCTTGGGAGATGAAATATTTACAAGCAGGGGCAGGGGAGATTAGTTGTTTACAGGCTGACTGTGTCCATTAGAGACATAGGTGCCAAGCAGTAAAAAAATAACTGAAACAGTAAAAAGAAAAAAAAAGTCTGAGGTACAATCAAAAAATCTTTGTGACAGATACATTTATACAATAACATGCAAAATCAATGTTTACACTAGTTATATGATGCAGTAAATGATCCATTAGAAAGAATTACTTTGGTGTAAAGTGATGTCATGTGCTTTGTTTATATGCATTTGATTTTACGAGAAGAGGATAAATATTCTCTAAAATATAAAGTAGTCTATATCAGTCTTTCTGCTGATAAAACCATTTAAGACACTGTTCCACTTCACTCTGTCCAACTACTCTCTTGTATGTGCAGTCTGCAATAGATATTTGGAAATTACAGATAACAGTTTCTTCAGTCTATTACATATTTGCAGCTCATTATTTGGGGGTTCGCTATGTTTGCCAAGGGTCTATATCATGACTTTGAAATGGCATAATGCCGCACACCTATTCATTGACACATATATGTTGAATCCCAGTTAACTGAACAGCCAGATCACCGTTTTTTTCCCCTAGGGAAAAAAAACGGTTGGCTGTCGTTGTGGATTTGCCCTTTTTCCCACTGTAATCTAATCTCAGAGTTAGTATATTTAGTTAGGGGGGACACAGCCCCACATTGGTGTGGGTGTGAAGCCCCCCACTTTGTAATGTTTGTACTGGTGTGTTGTGTTCAGTTGGAATACCGATTTCTTTCCCTGGGAAAGAAATCTGTGATCTGGCCATTCAGTTATCTGGGAGTTTGACATATATTTGTTGATGAAAAGGTGTTTGGCGGTTTGCCGTTTCGAGATCGTGATATAGACCCATTTGCCAATAAAGTACTAGTAGTTCTAAACTAAAGTTGTGTGCTGTCTTCTGAATAAAAGAGATACTAAGACTTATACGACTCTGGTTAGTATTGGAGAATTTAATCCAACTAATTTCCTTATGACTACTCATTAAGTGCTTGTTGTCAAATTATAATCAGTGAAGATAATTACTCATTGGCAAAAGAACCTTTTATTAACTCAGGATAAAAATAGTCAGTATGGGATGATACTAGGGTATACCAGACCACTGCTAACTCAGTAAAAAAACAAAACTGGCAATATTCTTAAGATGATAATATGATTACTTGACATTGGCTAATATCTGGTCCTTAAGAGACAGTCTGTCATCAACAGTCATCTCTAGATCATGGACACATGACCCAAATTCCATTCCCTACAATATTATAAGTGGGGAATGGAATTGTAATATAAAGGATAGACAGTGGCACATATCAACATTGCCTTTGGGTTTTAATTGACCTTTTGCCATCCACTGAAGGATGGATTCCAGGCTGTTGCAACCACACCAATTTGTAAAAGCCTTGCACTAAAAATATTAGTTTGGATTAGATAGACAAATTAGTTTGCTTCATAATCCCCTAAGTAATACAGAGTATATCATCCATAAAACTTTTATAAACATCTGTTTTGTATTGTAAGCCCACATTATATCAGGTTTTGTAAATAAAACAACAAGCAAGTAGGTCACACATACACACACACACACACACACACACACACACACACACACACACACACACACACACACACACACACACACACAAAAAGAATATAGGCAAAAAACAAGACCCTGGCAAGCTAGCCTTCACTGTGTAATACCTTAAACCACCTTTGAAGGAGGCTCATCGAAAATATGCAAATGAACCCTTAAGGACATGCAAGTATGGCTTCTAAGAACCCCTGCCTTTTTATTTATTTATTTTTTACATGTCTTTATTAAAGCATTCAGGCCAATAAAGCCAAACCCTGCTAGCTGTAGACATAACATGTTTTGCCCTTTTTCTGAACTCGTTAGAGCATAAGTGGTTAGATTTACTATTATCTGAAAACGCTCAACTTTAAATGAGGTCATATACCCATAACTTTAAGGGACTGCAGAATTTCCCATTGATGAACAGAACAACAAGTAAAAAGGTCACAAAGAAAAACCTTACAGACAAAAACATCAAAATGACCCTGTCAAGCCAGGGGCTTTCTCTTGCTTGACAAGTTCTCAGAGATATCATATAAAAAGAATGATGAAAGGAAAATTTATAGTGAGAACTATGATGGCCGTTTCCTTATAACTGTGAACATGGTTTCTGATGCTCTAAAAAAGATAAGACCAAACACAGCATCAGAGTCAGATGGCTTCATGAGTTATTCTTGAGAATTAGCAGAGACTTAACTGAAAACTGCTTGCACTGGCTTTTTCAGAGGTATTTAGAAGCAGGATTTGTTCCTGAAATGTAGAAAATGGCATCGATGGTACCTATATTTAAGGCTGGAGGACTGCTAATTCCATTGATTATTATTATTATCCTGCGAGTTTGACATGATTATTATTAACCCACAAGTCTGATATTTATTGTTGGTAAATGTATTGAGTGATACTGAAATCAATTACTCTTATGTTAAAACCTGATTTAGACACGGAACAGCATTTTCTTTTGCAAGGGAAGGTCATGCATATAAAACAATATATTTTTACCAGTATATATGGGAAACTGTTGATATTGGAATGCTTGTGGATGTAGAACTGAATGAGCCATATAATGTTTGATTGACAATGACTGTATAGAAGATTGTGTGATCTATAATGTTTGGAACCAAAAATATGTCACTATGGTTTGTTTTCATTTATATAAATGTATGATTACCTGTATCATAAGTGATAATTCAGTAAAGATGTTTCTTGTTAAAAAAAAAAAAAAAGATTAAGGGGTAATTGTAGACAATGGCCTGACATATGAGGAAAATGTGAAAATTATACTCGGGAGGAATTATAGAATAATAAAATACATCTTAAGGAATATAGTTATTATTGTCAGTTCATAAGGTATTCATAAGACCTATTATTGAAAACTATGCAACAGCCTGTGTCTTTAACATTTTCATAATATTGCAAATTGGAAATAATTCAAAGATATTACAGTAAGCAAATTACTATGGTTAAACATCTCAGTTATGAGAACAGATTGGTCAGGCTATCATTGTATTCAGTTGCTTACAGACTGGTTGGAGGGGACTTGATAACAATGTATAAATGTGAAATTATGATGTCTTGCTGTCAGTAATTGGTACTGAAATTAGAGCAAACTCACTGGGAACTAAGCAATTGTTTATTGGTGAATAACCCTGTCTGTAATATTACTTTAAAGGGAAGATCATTCCATGGAAAAACTAGTAAGCTTTGGAATAGTCTTCCTCTGGATATTAGAATAGTTGGAAGTCTTGAGGCATTTAATTGTGCCCTTGACAAATGGCTTAATTAGGGTGTCTATTCTGGGTAAACTCAAATAATGTCTTTTTGAGGCCTTCAGTCAGAAATATTGATCATTGGACATTGATTTCACTGTGTAAATCCTTAAGACTCCTTTAATGGAAGCTCATGGAAAAAATACACAAATTACCACCTTAAATATATTCAAGCATTTCAGCTACATGGCGTTTAAATTCCCCTGATGTTTTTACTTTTAAATGTCGTTGACATTCAGGCCAATAAAGTCAAACACGATGAGCTGTAGACATGATATGCTTCCCCTTTTTATGGGCTTGTTAGTACAGCTTAAGTGAGTAGTCTGGTCATTTTTCTGAAAACAGTCAGCTTTAAATAAAACATTATGTCCATAACATCATGGTGACTACAAAATTTCCTGATAGTGAACAAAACAATAAGTAAAAAGGTCACACAGACAAATGTGTATCATTGAAAGTTTCTTGAATTAGTTTCACAGTATTGGAACTTATATTAATAGTTTCCAGGGAGTGTCCACATTACTGTGTTTTTCTAGAAAGTGTATTTTTCATAATTTATCTTACATTTCTTTTTTTTGTAAACATCTTTCACAAGCTTAAAACTTCTTCACCTTTGTTTCCTTCTTCGAACCTGTAACATCCTCATGTATTAACATTGTTCCTTTACACATTTACTGCATTAAGTAGGCTTTTTAGATTATCAATCCCTTCCCAGCACTTTCTTGGAATCATTTTTCCAAACTTCGGGGAGAATTTTATTTTTTAATAAGCTTGTAATAACTGACTTTCTTCTTCATGGCAAGTGATCTGTGAAGGAATAATTTTCACTTTAAATCTGATTCATTCTAAACAGTATTCATAAAACATAAGATCTAGAACTAACCTAGAGCTCTATGGTGGTTTCCCTACACTTGATCATATGTGAAATGGATGGTTTTAAACTTGTTGATTTATATTCCCTAATTTGCAGCTGTCCAATCACATTTTACATAGGAACTCGCTGTCATTGCAGCTTCTATTTGTACACAGACAATGATTCTGCACCACCAGTTGTTTTTTTTATTTTTTCTCCACAATTTTGTGATTATGGAGTCAGTATATATAATTAAGTGGGTTAAGCTACAGAGGCTCTTCTGTTTCTGCAAACAATTTTTTTTAGTTTAACTTTCAACTAGTTTTTTTAACTAGTTGAACCTTCATTGACCTGAGACTTGATCAAATACAGGAGATGCATTTCCATTTAACACACACTGCTTTTTTAACAATACCCCAGAATTTACTTTATAAAACTCTTTCCAACCCTCTATTTTATAGGCATTTTAAATGGATTCAACCCTCATTAATGGGGTCTTGTTTCATCTAATTACTCATTTTCCTTTCTTATATTTCTATAAGCATATATGTAATTTATCTTTTTAAAACATCATTCTAAAATCATTGCATTTTAATATGTAACATGGGAGTAACATTCATTATTAGAAAAGAAAACACGCTGTGATAATGGTTTCTCTTGTTGCTGTCATACAATACATGTATGTTTTCATTTTAAATTTTTCATTACTCCAAGATTGCATAAGTTGCTCAGTTCCTAACTTTCCTTAAACCTCACTACTCCTGACCATAATTATACATGTATCGTTCACATAAATTCCATTTATTTCTATAAAATTTGTTGCTTCTCTTTTTTAAAGATCGTTCATCTAGTTCTTTTTTTCCCTTTGCAATATCTAAAACTTCCATTATACTGTACAATTCAGAACCTATAGCCCAGCTCAATAAAATTACTATTTTTCCCCTAGCATTTTTGCCAAAGTACTCTGAAGGGAATTTTTTAAATCTGGCAAGTTACTGTATTTCAAAAAAAAGTGTTTCCAATTACTATTCTCATTCCAGTCACACCTACTACATTTACTGCCTACCCGAGGAAAAATCCATTGAAGTCTGCTTGGGGTATAAAAATATCTATGTGAACACTTTCAAGCAAAAATCCTAAGCCTTCTAGACTTTGTTTCATACTTGGGAGCCTTACAAATTTCTTCCCATTGCTCCTTTCTAAATTGCATTTCCATTTTCTTTTCCTAATTTTTCTAACCTCCTCTGCATTATTCTTACAGTTATCATGAAATATTCTATATAGCCTACAAATTATCTGTTTTTAAACATCAGCATCTGTTATAGACTCAACTAAAAACTCCTACTGGAGCTGGCCTATCAATTAGCACCCCCTTATCCCTTTATCTTTATTTGTATTATGTTAACAATGCCTGATAGGGAAGCAGTCTCTGACCTGCTGCCCAAACTTTTGCTTATCCTCTTCCTACTTTATTACCATTCCTTCCCAAGTTATTTGTTCCCCAAACTTTGGCCACTTTGCTAATTACATACAGGAAGCTGCTGTTCTAGATTCAACTAAAAGCTCTGCTAGAGCAGGTCTTTTGCTTAGGCTTCCTCTATCCCTTTCTCCTTGCCTATACTCAGATATCAGTCCCTGAAAGAGAAGGCAGTCTCTAGCCTGCAGTCCAGATGTCTTCTTTTTTAACAAGAAACATCTTTATTAAATTATCACTTATGACATAGGCAAACATACGTGTATATAAATGAATACAAACCATGCTGACATTTTTAGTTGCAAACTTTATACCTCACTTATAAACTACCCATTGTCAGTCAAACATTACATACCACGTTCACATCCTGCCTTCTTTGAAACCTCATTCTTCCTCCAAAACATTATTCTCCATGTACTCTTCCCACTATCCCCATTTTTACTATGTAGTTTGCTCCTACTCTTTTCTAAACATCCCATTCCAGTTGTTTATCTCTATCACTATTCACTATATTCACTACTCCTAGTACAGCTGGTTTAGACTTTAATTTCCATTTCTAATATTTTGTTTTTGTTTTGACAGCTACCATAATTAGACTTGGCAAGGCCTTACTATGTCTAGGCAATTCTGATTCTGTATCATGGCTAAAAAAATAGTTTCCTTAATTATACCAATTTGCTCACCCAGCATTTCTGATAGAGTAGTCTGCAGGGAAGTTTTACAATCTGACAACTGATTACACTCCCAGACAATATGTTCCCAATTATATCTTTCTTCCCCATCACACCTCCAACATTTGCTGTCTACCTGAGGAAAATTTCTTTGGAGTCTACCCATGTAACAACTTCCAAGTAAAGATCTTAAATCTTCTTGACTTTGTTGCATATTTGGGAGTCCTATATATATCCCCCATTGTTTATTTGAAAGTTGCTTATCCAGGCTCTCTTCTCAATCCTTTCTAACTGCCTCTGATTGATTATTATACTTATTATGCAATATTTTATGTGCTCTACTAATTATTCCTTTTTTAACAGCGGCTTCTGTTCCAGATTCTACAAAAAACTCTACCACTGCTGGTCTTTTACTTAGGATCCACCTATTCCTTTCTCTTTGCCTATACTCTGATGTCAGTCCTTGATAGGGAAGGCAGTCTCTAGCCTGCAGTCCAAATAGTTGGCCTGTTGCTATTCTATTACCTTTCCCTCTCTAATTATTTGCTCCCAATACCTTGGTTTCTTTGCCAGTTTTCTCAAGTAAATTCCAACCCCCTGTTGCCTATTGTCTGTATCCCTAATTGCAGTAATCCCAATTGACAGAATTTCTTTTCTCCATTCCTGTGTCGGCTTAGTTCTTAGAATATTTTCTGCTACTTTGTGAATATAATGTTCTGTATGATTATTGTTATTTCCCTTAAGGATCTGCATCCAAAATCCCAATCTCTCCCTGTTACTTGAGCTTCTCCCCCCTGTTTCATCATCATCATCCCATTCCACTTTCAATTATAGCTTTCTGCCTGTAACTGTGTAGCTCTGAAATATCAGCTCCCATCAGGTAATCCCAAATCACATTCTGTTGGAACGATCAAGTTATCCCACTTAAATCTTGCCATCTTCCCCACCCAGATAAAATCCTTCAGCTCTTTATTAATTGCTATCCACAACTTCTCTTCTGGTTGATAAAATATGCCTGACCTGTGTATAAAACTAAAGGGACTAAAAATTTTAATTGTTTGTATTTTGTTATCCATATCCATAAAACAGAGCTTCCAATTTCTCAGTTTTTGTGTTATCTTTTGTTTAGTCTCTTCTCATATATCCTTAGCTGCCTTAACAGAATCCTTTTTAAGCCATACTCTTAAGTACTTCATTTTTCATGTCCTCATAAATATGGGTATTGCTGAAACAATTTGTCTGTGGGTACATACTTTACAGCTATTGCCTTTGTTTTATCTTTGTTAATTTTGTAACCTGAAAAGACTTAAACTGTCTCAAAATATTGCACAATACTGAAGTGTCCTTTTCCGGTTTTAGGATCATGGGATCATAGGAAGTTACTAGGCTATTGGCCCTGAGGCTCTTACAAGCCTAGCCAAGAATTTAACCCATGTTCCAACAAGTCAGCACCCTGTGCCACTGTCAAGCAGGGACACAGGTGGAATCCCAGGGATGTATTTTCTGTTCCCCATCCAGTTATCCAGGTTGCGCTTAAAAAGGTTTAATGAATTACTCTGCTTTACATGGAGAGGGAATCTATTCCACAAAAGGGGGAGTTTCTGGGACACAAATCTGTCCACCAAGTCCTATTGATGTCACAGACCAGGTTGAGGTCACGCATGTGGGTTACTCGAGTGGAGCTTGACTTGTGGATATGCAGCAGTCTCATCAGGGCGGGGTCTAAGACTGCTTTGTTTGCTAGACAGAGGTCACCTCTGAGGAGTCTGTAAGAGACTGAGTAGAGGGACAGGGATTTTAGCCTATCTGTGTAGGGTAGATGTTTGAGGCCCTGGATTCTCCAGGTGATGAACCTCTGTGGTCTCTCCAGCTGCTGCATGTGCTTTGTGAGGTATATCCTGAAAGGGGCATTGTACTCAATAATGGGTCTTATAAGGGAAGAATACAGGGATGTTATGACCACCTTGTCCCTGGATGAGATACCCTTACTAATGAGGTAGGCCATGTAGAAAGCTTTATGTACAATGGGGGCAATATAGTGGTCAAACATCAGTTTGTTATCAAACTGGGTGCCTAAGTCCCTCATGACTGATTGCATGATTAGTGCCTTATTATCAATGTGATAATTTGTGGGGACATCATTCTCCCCAAAAGGGATGATGATGGATTTTTTTGGCATTCAGTTTGAGGCCATGTTTCTGGCACCAGTTATTTGTTTGGGTGAGTCCCTCTTGGAGGATGCCCACATCACTAGGGGAATTTATGACAGCACCCAGCTTGCAGTCATCTGTAAACTTGGTCAGCTATAATCCATTAGACTTGGCATGCACCTCTGAGAAGTATATCCCAAACAGCAGAGGCCCGAAGACCGATTCCTGGGGTACACCGCTTATTACAGGTCTACAACTTGAGATGGCTTCCCCTATTTTGACTAGCTGGGTTCTATCAGTGAGCCAGTTTGCTACCCATTTGGTAACATATGAATTGATGCCTAGTTGAGAGAGTTTATCTATTGTACCTGAGTGGGGAATAGTATCGAAGGCCTTGGCCAGGTCAAGGTAGGTGGTGTGTACCATCTTCCCCTCGTCTGTGGCCTTGGTGACTGTCTCAAAGAAATCAACCAAATTTAACAGGCATGACCTCCCCTTGACAAAACAAAACTGTGTGGGATCAAGTGTCTGGAGGTTGCCAATGTCCTTGTTAATGAGGTCCATGATAATCCGGCCCATGGCCTTGCAGATCAGGCTAGTTAGGCTGATGGGTCTATAACTTCCTGGATCGGTGGACACTCCACCTTTGTGCAAAGGGATGACAATAGCTGTCCTCCACTCGACTGGGATGAAGCGGGTACTCAGGCTTTGGTTGAATAGGATGCCTAATGGTGCTGCAAGTTCCTACCTGAGTTCATGTAGGATGCAGCCTGGGATGTTATCGGGCCCAGTGGATGCTGTATTTTTTGCCTTTGAGAGGGCAGTAATGACTTGCTCCCTAAAGATAAGGTAAGGGGGGTAGGTACTGGGGATGTCCTGTTTTACTGATGTGTGGGGGACAGAAGAGTGAAGCTTCCACTGAATCTGTCTGCCAGCAGATTGGTTATATCTATGAAATAATATCATCTGCAGATAAAGCCAGCTTTTCTTAACTACCATATCATTTATATCCTTTAATTTCAGAGTCCCTTATGTTCTTTGCCAATGGTTCTAAATATAATGCAAATAACAAAGGCTAAAGAGAACACCCTTGCCTGACTCCTGTGCTCAAACAGAGCAGAACAAAGAGGAACATACCCACTTTAATTTTCACCTATGATCCCTCATATATCTTCCTAATCAACTGTATAGACTTATCAGGAATCCACATGATTAGTCTGTTGAATGCTTTCTCTGCATCAAGACCCACCAACAACAGTAGCATTTTCTTACATTCTGCTTCCATTTGGATCATCATTATTCCATTAATGTTGCCAAATGTTTGCCTCCCCTCCACAAAACCACATCGCTCTATATCTATCAATTTTGGCATCACCTTTGCCATTCTTTAGCCACTGTAGACAAAAACACTTTATAATCATGATTTAGAATTGAAATTGTCCTATATGAAGCTGGATCTGATGGGTCTTTAACATCTGTAGGTATTACAGTCAACCCACCGCTTTCTTCCAGGATGTTGGTTTTTCTTCTCCTTTCAAAATATTGTTAAATAAAACTTTCCAAATATTTACCAGTTTCTTCTCTCCCAGCTTCCAAACTTCCACAGGAATACCATCTATTCCTGTGGATTTTCCTGTAGATTGGTTATACGACCGCATTTTATCTCATCTCCTCCTATCCTAACTGGTAGTAATTGAGCTTCAACTACTTGTGTGGCCCAGTGGGCTAATAAACTGTGCTGTACCTCTATCCTTGGCATTTTTAATTCTTCCATAAACATGTCCATTTGTAACTTTTCTTGATTTCCATATTTCTCTGCTTTATACAGATTTTCATAAAATTTACAAAATATTTCTAGTACTTCTACAGGATCTCTGGTTATCTTCCTTGTTATAAGCTCCCAAAGCTTGACAACAACCATTTCTACATTCTGTTGACTTGGATTGTTGTGCTAAATGTTTTTGTGCTCTGCAGTTATCAAAAATCACTTGCTTAATAGCAGTCCTTCTAAACTCATGCATATTATCAAGGTAAGTGTTTATTTCCTGTTTAGCATTCTTCAATTGTTCCACTTCTTCTATGAGATTCCCCATTCTGCAATACTTTAACCTTTGTCAATCCCTCTAAATAATTCTTGTTACTTCTTAACCATCTATCTTTCTTTTATTTCCACCCTATTTTTAAACTCTACTTAAATGTTATCCCACTCTTTGGCTATAATTTCAGAAGAAATTTCTATCTTCTGTAATAACGCCAGAATAATTTCCAGTGCACATTCCTTAAATTCCTCTATTTTTAATAGCTAGGTGAGAAAGCTTCAGTGTCTCATTTTTATTTCATTACCCTGCATTTTTATTTTACTTATTATTGGTGCATGATCTAAAATAGTTATTGGGGGCATATCAACATTTTTAATTAAATGCACATGTTCCTGTGAAATATAATTTCTGTCTAACCTAGCCCAGTTTTTGTAGCTCGGGGAATAATATTTAAATTTACTCCAAACTCCTATTACTGAATACACATCTCCCATGCCAAATATTTTTATAAATTTCTTCAAAAATCTACCCTGTTTTGTTAATACTGATCAGAAGTATAGTTATGGTGGGGTGAAAGGGGCGGCTTACCTGGGCTAAGGTATAAGGGGGTGCAGTTGGTAGTGTAATACCAGCATTCATTTGCATACCAGCATTTCTATACTGCTTCTATGGTGAGGACTTGAACGCCTGCTTCAGCACTTTGTATGTGATATACATTGTAGCAAGCTGCTTTTTTTGTTCCTTAGCTTAGAGTTTGAGGGGCACAGAAAACTTTGCACTCCTTTTTTTTAAACACCTTTATTGAATTATCACTTGTGACATAGACAAATTTACATTCATATAAAAGTAATCAAACTGTATTAACAGGTTGACATTTACAAACATTATACTTCACATATATTGGTATATATCATATAACCTAAGCAGCATTACATACATTATTTAATTCCTGCCTTTTTTAAACAAGAAACATTTTTATTAAACCATCACTTAAAACATAGGCAATCATACATTTACATAAATGAAAACAAACCAGACAGACACAATCCTAGTTGCAAGCATTTTACATCGCAAACCATACTGACATACTCCCAGTTGCAAACATTGTACATCACTTATAATCCACCCAATCATTTTCATAGGTAGGTACTAGGCTGTTGGCCCTAGGGCCTATACAAGCCTAGCCAAAAAGGTACCCTGGCTTTCGCCACCCAAGAAAATGATTTTCCTTTGCCCATGTCGAGCAGAGCCACAGAGGTGATCCACGGGGTGAATTTCCTATTTCCCATCCAATCATCAAGATTTTTCTTGAAGAGTGCTAATGAGGAGCTTTGTTTGTTATAGATAGGTAGTTTGTTCCAGAGTATGGGAAGTCTCTGAGACAGGAATCTATCCCTCCAGCATGTTCTGTTTATTGTGGTGACAAGATTTAGGTCCCTAGAGTGTGTAGCTCGGAGGGATTGGAATTTCTTTAAGTGGAGCATGTCCAGCAGCTCTGGGTTTGATATAGCTTTGTATGTTAGGCAGAGATCGCCTCTGAGTAGGCGATATGCGACAGAGTAAAGCTGGAGTTTTTTGAGACGGTCTGCGTAGGGCATCTGTTTGAGGCCGGTAATCCTCTTTGTGAGTCAAACATTACATAGCTCATTTAAGTCCTGCCTTCTTTTAAACCTCATTCCTCCCCTATATGTATTGTTCCCACAATTCCCAATTTTCCTATGTAGTTTGCTCCTACCCTTTTCTAAATATCTCAATTCCAGTTATTTTATCTATGTTACTATAGCCACTACTTCTAGTATTGTTGGTTTAGATTTTGATTTCCATTTTCTAGTAATTGCTTTTTTGGTACTCTCCATAATTAGACACAGCAAGGCTTCACCATGCTCAGGCAATTCCGATTCTGTATCACAGCTCAGAAAAATCATCTCCCTCGTCAGACCAATCTGCCCACCCAGCATCTCCGACAGTGCATCCGGCAGGGAATCCTTAAAATCTGCTAACTCACAGCACTCCCAGACAATATGTTCCCAATTACCTCTTTCTCGACCATTATACCTCCAACATTTGCTGTCTACCTGAAGAAAAATTCTCTGGAGTCTACTTGGGGTATAAAAATATCTATGCAAACATTTCCAAGCAAAAATCTGAAATCTTCTAGATTTTGTTGCTTATTTGGGAGACATACATATATCCTTCCATTGCTTCTTTGTGAATTGCTTATCCAGTCTCTCTTTTCAATCCTTTCTAACCTCCTCGGATTGATTCTTATAGTTATCATGTAAAATTGTATATGCTGTATTAATTATTCCTTCTCTTCTACTAAAAACTCTACCAACCTTGCACTTCTCTTGGGAGAGATGAAGAGCACCAACCAGATCAGGTAGAAATAAACTTTGAAACAGATTGAGGAGCAGCACCAGGTGATAGCTGAGCCAGATATGACTCTCTTCTTGGTTACCACACAAGCTACATATCCTTGAATTTGTGAATCTCTTATTTTATTTGCCAATGGCTCTAAATATAGAGCAAATAGTTGGGAATGAGGGATATTCATGCCTGGTTCCTCTTTTCAAACAGTGCTTGCCAGAGAGGAAACCATCCATCTTACTGCTTGTCTCTGGCCCTTTAAATAACCTCCTTATTAACCCTATTATTCTGTCAGGGAACATAAATGCTGCCATTGCCCTACTCATAAAATCCCAGGTGACTTTACTGAATGATAGGGAAGGCAGTCACTAGCATGCAGTCCAAAAGTATTCTTGGCTATTTTCCATTCTATTACATTTCTCTCTGTCTAGTTATTTGCTCCCCGTACTTTGGTTCCTTTTCCAGGTTTCTCCAGTAGATTCCAGGCCTCTCTTGGCTGTTCTCTGTACCTCCAATTGCAGTCATTCCTATCAGCAAAATCTTCTTTCTAGATTCTTGTGTTAGCTTAGTTCTTAGAATACTTGTTGCTATTTTATGAATATAATATTATGTATGGCTGTTGTTATTCTCCTTAAGGATCTACATACAAAATCCCACTCTCTTCTTACTTCTTGAATTTCCATCCTGCTTCATATCATCCCTTTTCACTTTGAATTATAGCTTTCTGCGTGTGTTGTGTATATGAGCATTAGCTGTGTAGCTCTAAAATATCCCTTCAAATCAGGTAATCCTAATCCTCCTTGTTCTGTAGGAAGGATCAACTTATTCCACTTGACCCTTGCCCCTTTTCCCTCCCAGATAAAATCCTTCAACTCTTTATTAATTACTTTCCACAACTTCTCCTTTGATAAAAACATGCCTGACCTGTATATAAAACAAAGGGACTAAAAACATTTTCACTGCCTGTATCTTGCTATCTATATCCTTAAACAAGAGCTTCCAGTTTCTCACTTTTCATATTATCTTTTGTATTGTCTCTTCATACATATCCTTAGCTGTCATAACCTAATGCTTTTTAGTCCATATTCCTAAATATATCATTTTATCGTGTCCCCATAAATATGGGTATTGCTGGACCAATTAATGTATGGGTACGTAGTTTACAGCTAAAGCCTTTGTTTTATCTTGATTCATTTTGTTTCCCAAAAACACTTGAAACTGTCTCAAGATGTTCCACAAAACTGAATTTCCCTTTTCTGGATTTATTAGAAACAAAATAATACCATCTGCAAATAAAGCCACCTTTTCTTAATTACCATATTGATTATATCCTTGCATTTCTCAAACCCTTATTTTCATAGCCAATGACTCTAAATATGAACCAAGTAAAGGGGAAAGAGGACACCCCTGTCTGGTTCCCTGTTCAAACACAACTTATCAGAGAGGAACCCTTCCACTTTAATTTTTGCCTCAGATCCTTCATATATCCTCTAATTAACCTTATTATTGTATCAATGGATGCAAATGCTTCCAGTGCTCTACTCATAAAATTCCAGCTTACTCTATTGAATACTTTGCCAGCATCAACACCCACTAACAACAGCAGTATTTTCTTACATTTTGCTTCCCTCAAGATTATCATTGTTCTATTAATGCTGTGAAATGTTTGCCACCCCTCCCCCAAACTACATTGATCCATATCTATCAGTTTTGGCAACACCTTTGACATTTCTAGCTAGTATAGACATAGACACCTTATAATCATGATTTAAAATTGAAATGGGTCTATATGAAGCTGGCTGTGATGGGACTTTACAATCATTAAGTAATACAGCCACCACAACTTTCTTCCAAGATGTTGGTGCTAACCTTATTTTAAAATACTGTTAAATAAAATCTTCCAGATCTTTAACACATTTTTACCTCCTAACTGCCAAATTTCCACAGAAATACTATCTATTAATGGAGACTTTCCTGAAGATTGATTATACATATATTTTGTCTCATCTACTCCTATCTTTTTTTTTCAAACACCTTTACTGAATTATCACTTGTGACGTAGGCAAATTTACATTCATATAAAAGTAATCAACCTATATTAATTTAGCAAACATTATACTTCATATATATTGCTATATTTCATATAACCTAAGTAATATTACATAAATTATTCTCATCTACCCCTGTCTTAACTGTGAATTGTTGAGCCTCATCTACCTCTAACCTTAGCATAATCACGTCTTCCATACATTTTTTACTTTGTGCTCTTTATTTTCATATTTGTTTTATATAAATGTTCATAAAATTTCTGAAATATTTCTAATACTTCTACAGAATCTCCTTTTTTTCTTCTTGTTATAGGCTCCCTAAGTTTGGCAACAACCCTTTCTACCTTCTGTTGCCTAAGTCATTGAGCTAAAAGTTTTTGTGGTCTGGAGCTATTATCAGAAAATAGTTGCATAACACAGTCTATCTAAACTCATACATATTATCCAGATACTTCCTCATTTTCTCTTTTTTTGTCTCATTTTCTATCACTGCATGATCTAAAATAGTTATTGGATGCGAGTTGAAGTTTTCAATCAAGTGCACATATTCCTGTGAAATATAATTTATATCTAGTCTAGCTCAGTTATTGTACTCTATTAATGTTGTGAAATGTTTGCCACCCCTCCCCCAAACCACATTGATCCATATCTATCAGTTTTGGCAACACCTTTGACATTTTTAGCTAGTATAGACATAGACACCTTATAATCATGATATTATAATCAGCAGATCTGGTGTAGTGGTACATTGCTCTGACTCTAGTGCACAGGGTCCTGGGTTCAAGACTTGGCAGTGATGACTTTTTCACTCAAGTAACCCACACGTGACCTCAACCTGGTCTGTGACATCAATAGAACTTGTTGGTGGTACAGATTTGTGTCCCAGAGACTCCACCCTTCTGTGGAATAGACTCCCTTTCCACATCAAGCAGAGTACCTCATTGTCCCTTTTCAAACACAACCTGGATAACTGGATGGGAAACAGAAAATGCACCCCTGCAATTCCACCCATGTCCTTGCTGGACAGGGGCTTTGGATGCTGACTTGTCTAAACATGGGTTAAACTCTTGGCTAGGCTTTTAAGGGCCTCAGGGCAAATAGCCTAGTAACTTCCTATGATTCTATGAATTCTGTCCAAGTTCCTACTACTGAATTCACATCTTCCATACCAAATATTTTGACAAATGTCTTCAGAAGTCATTCCTCTTTTGTTATATTGTCCCTTCTAGGTCCCCCAATACATCCTCACTATTGCAAATCAAGTTCCAGTCCCCACCTATAAATAATATTCCTTGCTAAAATTATTTCTCTCAAATGTTTCTTAAACTCCATAATGGCAGTTTTTGTAAGAATATAAATACATGCCAGTGACATGTAATCCTCTTCTCTTGCCAGTAGCCCCTTTACTACCACAAATCTGCCATTATTATCTTTTTTTCCTCTTCTATCACTACTGGAGCTCCTCTAACAATTAGTATGTATAAGTTATCCCCTTTTCCTTTGTCCCTGGTACTCTACTGAATATCCATCCTGAAATCCTTTGTTTATCAACTTCACAAGTTCATTTCTTTCCAAGTGAGTCTCCTGTATAAGTGCTATTTGCACTTTTCATTTCTTAATATAATTCAATGCACTTTCCTTTTTGTCTATACCTATGAGGTCATTCATGCTCCAAATCAATATGTTTAGTGTAGCCATTATGAAAAGATGTTATTATTCCCATGTGTTATACAGGACAGCTTCTTTACATGTCTATTTCCAAATTTTGTTTTACATGCATCCACTAATGTTTAGCAGATTGATTTTTATACAGTTGTCTCTTGTCATCCCCATTTGAACCTATGTCACTTTTACAAGACTATGAATGTTAATGAAAACCAGCAAAAAACACCCTTATAACCTATTAAAACAAATGCACTAAACTATGTACATCTTCAAATAATGAATTTAATTACATTTCGGGGCTTAATTTTGAGGAAAACATATACAATTCTGCTGGAATTGTGTCAGGACATGGAGCCAGATAGAAAGTAACTGTTTTCTTCCCTTATTTGTTTAAAAAGAACAAATTCAAATTAATCAGTTACATTAAATGCATATAAAGAAAGAAACTCATCTAGCTTATCCTGTTAAACCTGAAAAGTTCTTTGCATGTAATGTGTTTTGATACTGAGAAAAAGTATTAAGAATAATCTGAGGATCATAAGTAACTCCAGAGGAAGTTCTGAGGTTCTGAATATAATTATTACTAAGATTAAAACTGAATAGTTCTTTAAAAAATGAACTAGTTTGGCCTTACCTAAATCTTTTTCATGTTTCTTCCCAATAACTTGAAAGTATCAGAAGGTATCTAGACATAGTGGTGTGCATTTATTATAATCAATTGCAACTAACTGATCTAAACTAAATAATTGTTCAGGTATAGTATCTAATTTTCATTTGTTAATGTACTTTAATGTAATTGTTAATTGAAAAATGTATCCTTTTAATGCTAGCTTTAATGGCTATCCAAACACAGAAAATGGGGACCGTCTACCAGACATTATATTCCAAAATTCTTCTATTGCATTTTTCAGTTAAAGTATTTTTAAATTATTTTATCAAAGTAATAGTGTTTCCTAGCAGAGAATTGGTATGAAGTACATTTAATCAAAATGGTGCACAGTCAGACAGAGATATAGGCAAAATAATAATATGTTTGCAATACTTAAGAGAAGTAATTATATAAAAATATAGTCCAGTCAATCAGACATTTTAAATCTCATATCCAATGAGTATACCCATGAACTAGAAGATATTTATGATATCAAAAGTCATTTAAATTATAGTTAGCCAAAAACGTCTTCAAAGCTTTCCAGTTATATGATCTAGTTGGTAAACAAGTATGAAAATCTCCAACCAGAATAATGTGTACTACTTATATACTTAATAGCCCTTTAGTTAATTCATATGCAAAAGCTTACAATCTTTGTAAGAGGAATAAAAATACCCTGTTGTTACATCAGTATGCTGTAGTTGGAGATTTAATAAAAGAATTCTGTTATTAATGTTATACTTAAAAGAGATTATGGGTATTGTTACCACTCTACCTTTACTAACAGAAAAATTTATCATCTGTTTAAAAATCTTTATACAAGTCAAAACAGAAAGATTAGATAATGCTAAGCACACTTGTTGAAAATAAATTATATCTAATGACAAATGCATGAACAACTTTATCAGAATGGCTCTCGTACTGGAATTGTTTAAACCATTTATATTAACTAATAGGATATTCATTCATTTCTATATTATGACAACAATTCCCAGATACCAGGAAGAATGGACCCTCTATCCCTCCTAAAACTATCCACAAATCTTGAACAATAACTTATCTGGAACCTTTCTCTCTGTGTGGAACCTCATGGCAAAAGATTAACAGCAGAAAGTTCAGTCTGAGCTTTTTCTTTTGATGGAAAAGTGAGGAATAGATCCTTTTAATAGACCTGAAGCATTTTTTTTGGAATTTGAATGTAACAGAAACGTCCTTCTCTGAAATAATTGATTCTTAATTTGTGCGAAAGTTTTCTTCTTCTGTGCAATTTCAGCAAGAAAATCTTGATAAACATTTTCTTAGAACATGACTGAAAACAAGTTCCTGTGTTTTTGTATTGCAAAAATAATTAAAGTCTTCTAAGTATGAGAAGAAAATCTTTTTATAACTGCCCTGTTAATTCCAGGGGTAAAGGATGTATTCTACAAACCGCATCAGGATTAATCGTAGAAATACTTACTTGCTCTGAAGCATTCAACAATATAGACAAAAGTTATTAGATTAAATACAGAGCAATTGTGTATTATCTAAGCATTCATGGATTCCAAAAAAATGTAAATTATCTCTGCAAGCTCTCATTTCTAAACTGAAGATAGCCTCCAGGCATGTAGTAACAGAATTTATCATATTTTTGTTATCCATCATTAGTTCTCTAAGTATGTCTGATGGACGATCTTAAGGAATAGCTGCAAACTGAAAGTCTATCTGCTTTAGTAATTGTTACTGTATCTTCTTGCATACTCCACTGAAGCTGTTCAGCTACTTGGACTTGCTACTTGGACTTTAGCTGGTTTGAACAAGAAAAAACTTTAGTCTTCCGCCGGAACGCATTCTTCTTTGTCTCGGAGCTGAAATTTTAAATAAAGAGGCAATCTCCTGGATTGTGTCAGAATCATAGAGTTGTTTGTTTAATCTGACTACTTGATTATGTGTTTAAAAAGTATTTTTGAGACCATTTTCTTCTGTCTGCATTCTAAAGCTCACAAAGTGGTATAGTGAAATGCAGGAATGCTTTCTTTTTAAAGGCATTTCTCCTGTCTAGACGGAAAAAAGGAATGCTTATTGGAGTCTTCACTGTTCAGTCCATTACATTTTAAATGTGATTTTTTTTTTAAGAAAAGCTGACTAATACTCCAGAATAGCGTAATGAACATGCAGCCATGTCTCTGCTGTGCTTTCACCATGCCAGTGTCATCATGCCACTTCATCACTGATAGACTTGAGCTGCCCTTCTGGCACAGGATTAATCTATAATCATTTCCCTTCTATGTGTATTATGAAGCTGAATGCAAGACAACTTAATAATCCTGCAATGGTGCTAAAGAAATTTTTAATATTGTAAGAGTAAATGCTGCAGTGTTAACCCTACCCATCCTTAATAATGCATGCTAACACTAAACCTTCCCTTGCCTCTAACCCCAGACCTATATCTTAGTTTAGAAAATCCCTTGCCATACCACTACCATTACTCAGACAAGCTAAGTCTGAATTTAGTGGCACAGTTTTGGTTCAGATGTCACAAAAAATGTTTTTCCCTGTGTGATCTTTTGAATGTGTGATGTTTTTTGGTTTTCAGTAATTTGATTGTTTGAAATGTTGACATTGATCATATGTGCTTTGAAGCTTTTATATTTCAGTTAATCATAATGCAATCATACATGTGTGTATGTACATGTGTGTGTATATGTGTGTATAATTTTATATATATATATATATATATATATATATATATATATATGTGGGTATACTTAAAATGATCTAAACAACATAACATTGATAATATTGAGAGTCAAAATATCTAAACTGCAAAATATCAAAACACAGAATACTGACAAAATCAAAATTATACTGGGGAAGGGTTTATGCTTACTGTTGTGCAGTTGGTATGTACAATTGACACGGTGCATTTAGCACATTGACAAAATCTGGTTTGATATTCTCAGCGTGTTAAAATCTATATGGTTAAATTTTATCAGATTTTTCAATGTTTTTGCAGTGTAATCTTTCTCCCTTTCCAATAGGCCCTTGCTACAAGAAAGATACCATTCTTGTTTTTTTTCTTTCTTCTGTCACTGTTGAAGCCCTTCTAGCAATTAGTATAATTACTCCCCTTTCCCTTTATTCCTGATATTCTTCTGAATATTCACCCTAAAAGCTTTTCTTGGTCAAATTCACATGCTCACTTCTTTCCAAATGTGTCTCCTGCAGCATTGTTATTGGCACTCTGTATTTCTTAATATAACTCAATATTCTTTCCCTTTTCTCTATATCATAAGTCAATTTACATTCCAAGATAACATGGATAGCATACGCATTATGATAAAAAAAACCTGTTGCTCCCACCTATTATATGTGCTAGCTTTTACATTTACATTTAAAACTTTCGTGTTACATGCACACACTAAAATTTGGTAGGTTGATATTTTATTTATTTATTCTTATCTCCATTTGAACCTTTGTAACATTTTTCAAGACTTTTTGTTTTAATGAAAACCCTCAAATAAAAACTGTATAATGAGATTTTTTGACATAAGTGTAGAAGGGGACCCCATCCTTAACCTCTGCTTTAGTCTCCACCTAATCTAAAACTGACCTTGCTTAGAGATGTGTACAGAAGATCACTATAGATTGTGTGAGAGCTGGACATAGTGGGGGTGCTTATTTCTTTAACTTTACTCATAATTCCTAGGGGAAGGCACAGAAGGCCTCTATAACATGCATAGATGCAGTATAGTTTAGGAGCAATAAGATGAAATAAACTACCATTATCATTATCTTTCACTTTCCAGACAAGAAGACACCAGATATGTATACAGGTGGCTATTTCTTTCTGGCAGACTAAGAAAGCATACTGTGTATATATGTTTGACAGCAACAAGTTGAAATATATGTTCATGTTGGGGGGTGGCTAGTATGAGGAAACCAGGGGATTGGGGCAGGTGCATGGGGGACCAGTGTGCAGTTTCTCCAGGGTTGGATTTTTCCCTAAGGCTGCCTCTGTTGCTTGTAGATGTATGCCTGATATATACATGATAAATAAAGTGACTAAACTGAGTGGATAGAGTGAAAGTCTCTGACTCCAGTTGTTTGGTCACAGGTAAATAGTCATGAAACTGCCATTATACAGCTCCAGTCCATTCCAGTCAGCCCCACTATTTACGGTGCTTTTTGCAGTCCCCTTCCCTTGTTTTGAAATCACTAGCTGTCATTGTGCTGTACTCCTTGGACTGAATATATACACTGCCTCAGTCTGTCAGTGTTGGTGGAAAAGTGGAGACTACCACCTTGGTCTCCATTGAAAGTTGTCTCTGTTCATCTGGATATTCCAGGTCAAGAAAATAAATAAATCTGGAACTATTGTCTACTGTTTTAGTTTTCTAGTTCATTTTTAACGTGGGCAGTGATGTTTTTCTGTAAAAAAAAAAAAGTCACTGAAAATGTTTTTCTACCTCTGTAGTAAGGCATTAGTAACAGATTAAATACATTTCATAGATTTAAACTGCACTTGTCTTCTGATAGCATTTTACTTCGGAAAAGTCTCCAACATTACAATAACACTTATGTATGTACTCGTTAAGCGGTTGTTCTGTTGTGCTGAGTATACCCCTGAGCTGTTCCTGAATGACCCCCCCCCCCCCCGCAACATCAGTTTTAGAGGGGGGGCTGAAATACGTTCAGCAATTAGCAAGTAAATATGTTACAGAAACGTTTACGTCAGAAAATGCACGTTCATATTTTTCAATTTAATCTGTAGTTTAAGTAAAAAAGTGCCAATATTTTAAGAAGTAATCTGAATGTGGGGCCTTTATGCCTAATTATTGCTACCATGCTTTCCAATTTTTGGAAGCAAGAAACTACGAGGGCAAGGCAAAACCATTTCTTGATTGCTGGCGATTTTTCTGTACTTCTCAATGTCTGATGTTCAGTCCTTATCTCCGGTCATAGTCTGGACAAGTTTTTAGAAATACTAAGGTTTCCTCTCATTCCAAAAAAAACGTGCTGATTGGCTCCTACAATTTATCCACATGTAATGGAACATTTTAGAAGGATTAATGTACTTCTGTTAATAATTGCAATAGGCAAGAACTGGAAACATAAAGGAAAACAGCCGCCCACTTTGGATCCAAATATTAAAGCGTTCCCTGTAACAATAAACGAAATAGTTCAGAACTGGAAATAATAATGAAAATCTCCCAAATCATAAAGACGCTGTATTACATTTATTAGATTAATAAACGTACACAGCTTAAAAAAATAAATTTACAGTTGAACGATTAAAAGTTTACGTTAACGCTAATTTTTTTTAAGACACTACCCAGTCGGCAGTGTAATGTTATCTGTCTTGGCATGTAAAAATAAAAAGTTTACGAATGGCAAAACCAAGTTCTGAAATAAACTTCGGTGCATTTGAAAGTATGTCCCTGTTTGTGGGTGGTAAAAGCCGAAGTTGAAAATTCATTCATTTATGATATTGCGAAAGTTTATAGGTTTATATATAACAAAATTAAGTATTTAGTAATTTGCCGAAATGTGGGCGTTTGTTTGTGTGTGTATATATATATATATATATATATATATATATATATACACACACACATATATATATGTGTGTTTGTAGAGAGATGATGTGTAGATAAAGTAAAACGGTCAACGTTCTTTTGCTTGACAATTAAGTTGCATATAGTTAACATTTCATCCAGGTTTGCAGACACTTATTTGTTTTCTTACGGAACATTTCCTGATTTGAAAAGAATGTTCAGTCCTTCTCAGAAACGGAGGTGGTACTTTGCGGGCGCCGGACTAAGCGGCGAGACCGTGGTAACCCCTTCAGTTTCTGCCTAGTGATGTCAGCACTGAGCTACTTGTCTTGGCTGCCTTGCAGGTCAGTCTGGGCTAGAGTACACTCGCAGACTAAGGGAACGTTTGAAGCTGTCTGCTAAGTGACTTTACATTTGAGTTACAAGGCGGGTGAAAAGGACTTGAAGATCCGCACAAACTCGGCATGCATACACCAGACATGTGGATGACCTGGATATTTCACCGAATTAGGATTTAAACTGCCAGGAAACTAGGGAGGCTAACTTTTCCCCTTCAGTACTGGATTAACGTTGGAACGGTTGGTTTGCTGTAATGGTGCTGTTGCTGCTATGCACATCCGGGCCCCAACGTCTGCTCTGACTCCATTATCGTTCGATCACTCTCAACTGGGAAATCCAAGGGGGGAGAGGAATACTTTACATTTTTATTTTGGTAAAACGCGAAAGAAGCTTCGCCCCGAATTCAAAACGGGGAGTTAAAGGACATGTCGAACCAGGGGGTGAGGAGGAATGGGCCCGTGAAACTACGCCTGACAGGTAGGAAGCCTCCATGAATGTAAAAACATACGTACATATGTGCCTCCATACACAACACAGTAATTTGTGTTGGTGGAAATGGACTTTCCCCTTTATTTTGTTGAATGTTGCGATGGAGCCAAACAGCCTGTTGGGGGTCAAGCGCGTACAAAACCAAGGCTGCTGTTGCTTGGGCTGGCAAAGGCGGGCCTTGGAATTATGTCTTCAGATGGCTTGCTGTGACTTGGTTTAGAATAATTTAAGTTTGTAGGATTAGAAAGAATTATTGAATAAATGTAAATGTTTACGGCCTCACGGATAACATTAATTAGGATATGTAATGTATGGAGTACCTTAGTGGTAGACGTAGTATTTGACATGTTATATTGTCTGAACGCGTTCCAGTGTTTGTCTAGGTTTGTTCCGTCATGTTATTATTGTTTTTGTTTACAGCGTGACATTGTATTTTTCAAAGTCTTTTCGTGATTAGGTACATGATACTGTCTGTAGTCTTGATTGGTTATTTTAATGCTTTCATTGCTAAAAGTGAAAATAAAGTTTATGTTGAAAACTATGGTAGGAAACAGCTGTACGTCACATCTTTGTGTAAATGCGTTCTTATAAATGAAAGATGACAGAAGTGTGTTTAGTATTTTTCAGTATGTCAAGTTCAGCAAACTCAGTCAGTGGGAATTAAGTACTGTGTGTGTGAGAAAACTGGACAAGACTAACCATGTACTTCAAGAAAAGACGACCCGTGCGTTGTGGTATTTATTTTTGTACTTTGTTGAGACATTAATAAACTTATAATATCAACAAAAGTCAAAGTTTGTTGTGTAAAAAAACAGAAATTAGTTGGTTTGGTAGAAAACAGGCAGCATATTCTAAAAGAATGCTGGCGGTGGAGGGAGCAGTTAGAACTTTGTATTGGCCAAAACAGGCAGTTGGCTGGACCCCTTTTTTGCCTTAAGTATAGTAGAAAAATCGTTGCCCACCCACCTAGTTCACTCCTTAAAAGCAAAGTGCTTTATGTTAAGAAAAAGTGGGAGGAGGGCTAGTAAGACAGGGAGGTGGTTGCTGGCCATGAGGATGGCTACACTAGGAGCTAGGAAATTGTTTCCCGGTTTTCCACAAAGGATATCAGTGTTTTGCTTTTCTCAGCAAGATCTAGATGTAGGGAGGATAGGTTGCAAGATTTAGAATGGGGTAGAGAGCTTGCCTCACACTGGAGTGTAGAGTTTTGAATTTTTTTTTTTTTTTTTTGAAAAGGGGAAGTAAAATGTTCTACAGTTATGCTTTCTTGAATCAAATGTAGGCTTACTGTCATCTTTGGCCCTCTTTGAGTGAAGTAGATGGACTTTGTTCTAAGAGCTCCCCTCAGAGTAGGAGTCCGTATTGTGGTTTCCTGTTTTGTTTCCCTGTTTTGTGTTGGTTTTGGTGTCTTGGAATGATGACGCATTGTGAAATGAGTCCCAAAGAAAGGGTCAGTGCATGGATTTTAATCTAGCATCCTTTCAAGCCTAGCTGTGCAGAGATTCCCTGACTGTGAGGTGATAACCCAAGAAAAGATCATTTCATGGGTTATAGTCTAGTATCTTTCCAAGCCTAGTTTCTTGTGCAGATTGTCTGATTAATTTGTCTGTTAATAATAAACTGATTTGTTTGGCCATCAATAAATACAAGTCTGCAGTCATTTCCTGCTGTCAGAGTTGTCTGTCTCATTATTTCGGGAATGTAAACATTTTTGTTGTCCTTAGCCATTCTGGTCACCTTAAGATGTCTGCTGTAGTATATAATTAATTGTTTGTAGTGTTGGTTAAATGTTGTGAAATAAAGGCTACAAATACTTTGCTGTGGCATTTACAGACATTAAAGTGCTTCCACAGTAGTGATTGCCCCATGTATTATTTTTTAGCATATGGAGTTCACAGTTACATGACACTCTTCAGAAACTGTACATTGATAAGGAAGGTATTAATTTTCAGACAGTTCTACAGCGGGAGCTTTGTCATGATGTGCATTAAGGTTGTAAAACCAGGCTGTCTTGTTTAGTCATTGATCACTATTGTATGAGCCTTGGGCTATGTATTTCTAGGAAGGTTGGTTTGGTGACCAAGGGATATGCTTTATAGATTTCCATATTAGCTTTTTTTTTTTTTAACATGGAATTGTGATTGCAGACACAGGACACTGAACAAAGCAATCTGCAGTGAGTACAATTAAGCAACTGTCCATCATTTAGTATAGGTTTTCTGCGTCAATTTTTCTTCATCAGGTCATAGGTTGAGAATAGAAAGCCTATTGTTTAGGGGGGCTGGCAGATATGACAAGCATGCACTTAAGTAAATCTACAACCATGTATTTGATTAATGACAACTGACATGTTAATTATTTTGCAAGGCTATCAGAGAGGTAAAGAGGTCTGGCTTGTTCACCTCACGGAGAAGTAAACATTTTAAAGGCACCAAAATTGTGTGTATGTATGTATATGTATGTATGTATGTATACAGTGGTGGATCCAGGAATCTGCAAAGGGGGGGGCGCAGTCTGGTTAGTTGACTACTGGCGTGCGATTCATAAAGTGGGACAGGGGGGGTTGACTTCTCACTCCATGAAACAGCAGAATTGTCTACTGGGTCATCCTGGTTGATTATTATGCCCAGAACATCATCTGCAAGCCCTCCTAATTCCGTTATCTGCACCACTCCAACTGATTCTCTTACTTCATTCTCCACTGGAACAGCTACACTCTTTTCTCATTTGTATCATCCACAACACAGGAATCTTTGTCTGCATTCTAATACTCCATATCAAACAAATGTTTCTCCAGCTTATTTTCCACCTCCAAACTCGTTAACTTTTCTTTCCTTCTCCA